>NC_079173.1:37897799-37940299 GCF_947568905.1 Ostrea edulis
ATACATGCATATGCTTGAATACATTGATAGGTAGAACATTCACCTGTGAACCTGTATCAAGTTTACAATTTACAGTGCTACTTGACATTGCATGCATTACATTCAGTTCAGCAAAAGCTTCACTATTCTTTACATTTGTACATGATTTTGCAATACAATCAATAAAGAAACCATCATCATGATCAGATACAGTAATTGACATTGACATTCTCAGACAACTCGTATTCATCAGAACTACGATACTCACGAATCTCACAAATATTGTTGCACACTTTAGAGAAATGGTTCCACTTCCGGATTTGCCGCACTGTTTTCCTCTCGCATAACACCTAGCATCTCTCTGGTGGTCCAAACCGCAGTTCTGACATTTGCTCTGATGCGCGTTCGAATCATATCATCGGCGGTCATCACGCGATTCGCGTCCTTTGTGTGGAGTGCCTCTCCTGTGTGTCTGTGCTGTAGATCTGTGTTGATGTGTGCTTGTTCTTCCACGTCCCCGTGAGTGTGGTCTGTCACGGTTGATTGCAGCAACATCTTAGGGTATTGCGCTGGTTTCTGTAGCGATTGGTCCCATGGTTTTCAACTGTTGTTGGGAATATTCAAAATTTTCTGCGATCTGTATTGCCATTTCTAGACTGAGCTATGCCCCTTCGTATATAAGCCTTTCACGTACCTTAGCTGAGTTGGTACCAAACACAAGTCTGTCACGAACCATGTCGTCTTCTGCCTGCGTTACCATACACACAGTCTTTAGCGAGTAGACACAGCCAGGCGAGTGATATACTGTTCAACAGGTCGTGTCCCCTGTATTTCATTATTGAATTTGTACCTCGAGAATACTGGATTCTGTTTAGATTGGACATATTCCTAGAATTTCTTGTAGTGGGCCTCTAAAGATTCACCTTCATCTTCTGGGAGAGTCCAGGTATTGTACACGTCTCGACGACCCTTTTCTCTTGCCCATAGTAGTATATATCTTATCTTCCGTTTCTCGTCTTTCTCGGCAAGGGGTCCTTCAAAAATAAGTTGGACATGCTGTCGGAATTTTTTTCCAAGCTCCAAGTGGATTTCATGCGTCCTACTGCATTTGTGGTGGCGGAATGCCTGTCAGATCCATTCTGTATTGTGTTAGAGTTATATCGTCTGTTCTGACACCATGCTATGGTTGTATGGGTACGTGATGCTGGCTGATTTGATAGCCACGTTTAGATATAAACAAACGCTATTTGTATTTCGTACATAATATATTGCGCATGCTCAGACATACTAGTTAATTCATACATAGATGAGTCTTATTAAACATAACACAACACTAAGGACCTATTCTACTCGGATCCCCTCGGGAAATTCAGCTTTGAGATGCCGTATAATAAACATTTATTCTTACTCTGAAAGTAACTATTTTGATTGATTATGTATTAGAAACACAGTATATATTTACCTAACCATACCTATGACCAGGCCCTCTACTATTGCATCCGGAATGTCGGCGAGTATTCCACCTTCTGTCTTGCAATATTCGTGTGCGTCTGTGAAAGTGTACGTTTGAGTTACAACCCAATAACATCGATTGCTGACGAAAAGAGTTGTTGAACTGTGACAGTTATCAGGAATTTCTACAGAAACAGTTTACACGTGTTATAGTTATATCACACACATATATATGACGTAAACACAACTGAAGAAGATCGGTAACTCGGTCGAAATATATCTAGAAAGTGTTCAGAGTATATATACATATATATATATATATATATATATATAGTATTAGTGCGGTTATATATATATATATATATATATATATATATATATATATATATATATATATATATATATATAAGCTCTAAGTTCTAACAACACCCGATACCCATCAGTTTCGGATTCACAACGCGGATACAAGGTCAAATACAAAAAGTATATAAAGCGCTAAAATGATGAACATCACAAACAACCAGATTGTCGAATTTTCGGAACAACCTGTCTCTTCTTCGGGACAAACGAAACGAATGACAAAATGTGAACAATATTAATAGAGAATAATAACAAAAGAACAAAAACTACATATAAATACACCTAGCTCTAAAACTACACTGAATCTACACGCGTATTTACACCGCAGACTTATCGAATTATTCGTGCTGTTGGTGATATCAGTGCTCTTTGTAGATTGTTTTTAATGACCTCGTATCCACCTCTAGGTATTGGCTGTTCCTGGATTTTAGTGCGGTTATATAGCGGTCTAGCGCGCTGGTTACATGCTGCTTGGAGATATGTATTGGCTGTTCCTGGATTTTAGTGCGGTTATATAGCGGTCTAGCGCACTGGTTACATGCTGCTTGGAGATATGGTTCCACAAGTCTTGAGTTTAACCCCAGATAGGGGCTGAAGTGAGTATCCAAATAAAGTGAATTTTCTGTGCTTTATCTGTGCTTTATTATAAATATTTCTTCACTTAGGGCAATTATGCTAAAGATATGCAAGAAGAAAAAACATTAACACTAAAACTACACTGAATCTACAAACGTATTTACGCTGCAAATTACAAGTTTATTGTTTTTTATCAATGCCTTCTGGGGAGCGAAGTAAGGCACGCTCTATGCATCCAATGGACTGATCCACGAAATGATTTTGTTCTTTGTCTTAAACCCTTCAAAATACTCAGGTAGAAAGCTACAGCAGAAAATAATTTGAGTTATCATTTTGTTCAAGGTTTCGTTTTATATGTTACAGGTGGATTGTGAAGAATCTGTAGCACACTCCTATAGAACGCGACGTAAGATACGTCATAACTCACAGAATACTCAGTCTTCACGCTCCTATAGAACGTGACGTGAGATACGTCATAACTCACAGAATACTCAGTCTTTACACTCCTATAGAATGTGACGTGAGATACGTCAGAACTCATAGAATAGAACGTGACGTGAGATACATCATAACTCACAGAATACACAGTCTTCACGCTCCTGTAGAACGTGACGTGAGATATGTCAAAACTCAAAGAATAGAACGTGACGTGAGATACGTCATAACTCATAGAATACTCAGTCTTCACACTCCTATACAACATGACGTGAGATACATCATAACTCATAGAATACACAGTCTTCACACTCCTATAGAACGTGACGTGAGATACGTCATAACTCACAGAATACTCAGTCTTCACGCTCCTATAGAACGTGACGTGAGATACGTCAGAACTCATAGAATAGAACGTGACGTGAGATACGTCATAACTCATAGAATACACAGTCTTCACACTCCTATACAACATGACGTGAGATACATCATAACTCATAGAATACACAGTCTTCACACTCCTATAGAACGTGACGTGAGAAATGTCAGAACTCATAGAATACTCAGTCTTCACACTCCTATAGAACGCGACGTCAGATACGTCATAACTCATAGAATATTCAGTCTTCACACTCCTATACACCGTGACGTGAGATATGTCATAACTCATAGAATACTCAGTCTTCACACTCCTATAGAACGTGACGTGAGATACGTCATAACTCACAGAATACACAGTCTTCACACTCCTATAGAACGTGACGTGAGAAATGTCAGAACTCATAGAATACTCAGTCTTCACACTCCTATAGAACGTGACGTGAGATACGTCAGAACTCATAGAATAGAACGTGACGTGAGATACGTCATAACTCATAGAATACTCAGTCTTCCCACTCCTATAGAACGTGACGTGAGATACGTCAGAACTCATAGAATAGAACGTGACGTGAGATACGTCAGAACTCAGAGAATAGAACGTGACGTGAGATACGTCATAACTCATAGAATACTCAGTCTTCACACACCTACAGAACGTGACTTGAGATACGTTATAACTCATAGAATACTCAGTCTTCATACTCCTATAGAACGTGACGTGAGATACGTCATAACTCACAGAATACTCAGTCTTCACGCTCCTATAGAACGTGACGTGAGATATGTCAGAACTCAAAGAATACTCAGTCTCCACGCTCCTATAGAAGGTGACGTGAGATACGTCAGAACTCATAGAATAGAACGTGACGTGAGATACGTCATAACTCATAGAATACACAGTCTTCCCACTCCTATAGAACGTGACGTGAGATACGTCAGAACTCATAGAATAGAACGTGACGTGAGATACGTCATAACTCATAGAATACTCAGTCTTCCCACTCCTATAGAACGTGACGTGAGATACGTCAGAACTCATAGAATAGAACGTGACGTGAGATACGTCATAACTCATAGAATACTCAGTCTTCACACACCTATAGAACGTGACGTGAGATATGTCATAACTCATAGAATACTCAGTCTTCATACTCCTATAGAACGTGACGTGAGATACGTCAGAATTCATAGAATAGAACGTGACGTGAGATACGTCATAACTCATAGAATACTCAGTCTTCACACACCTACAGAACGTGACTTGAGATACGTTATAACTCATAGAATACTCAGTCTTCACACACCTACAGAACGTGACGTGAGATATGTCAGAACTCATAGAATAGAACGTGACGTGAGATACGTCATAACTCACAGAATACACAGTCTTCACACTCCTATAGAACGTGACGTGAGATTCATCATAACTCACAGAATACACAGTCTTCACGCTCCTATAGAACGTGACGTGAGATACGTCATAACTCACAGAATACACAGTCTTCACGCTCCTATAGAACGTGACGTGAGATATGTCAGAACTCAAAGAATACTCAGTCTTCACGCTCCTATAGAACGTGACGTGAGATATGTCAGAACTCATAGAATATAACGTGATGTGAGATACGTCAGAACTCACAGAATTGACAGTCTTCACGCTCCTATAGAACGTGACGTGAGATACGTCAGAACTCATAGATTAGAATGTGACGTCAGATACGTCATAACTCATAGAATACACAGTCTTCACACACCTATAGAACGTGACGTGAGATATGTCATAACTCATAGAATACTCAGTCTCTGTGGTTTTATCTCTGCATTTTGATGCATGTTGTACATAGATGACTTAATTTAAGAAAATACTTGCTTATTACGAAATGACTCGTAGACATCAAATCGCGAGAACATGAATTCGCGTGTAGACTGACGACCGAGAGTTCGCGAGAACATGAATTCGTGTGTAGACTGACGACCAAGAGTTCGCGAGAACATGAATTCGCGTGTAGACTGACGATCGAGAGTTTTTGATAATGAATTCTTCCGGGTATGTATGCGCTAACATAAGTATCAAACCTGCAATATCATAACTTGAATTATTGTAACAAATAAGGATCTTGTTCTAAAGAAGACTCTTAATATTCCTCAGAGCTCTCTCCAAATCTTCAGCATGCTTAAAGTTTGTATTATGCAATTTTTCTAATTAAAATCAAATTTCATACTCGTTTAATCACAATGTTAATGAACACTTACAAGAATAGTACCATTGTTATCAATTTACTGTTGATAATGGGCTTGGTAAACGATAAACATCGCAATCCTTGTATTGTAGTTCATGTTCACAGCGAAAAACAATTGAAGTGTTGCATTTGTCAGCTGAGAACTAAAATAGAGCACTTCTCCATCAAATCTTTATCGAAATTTCTTACTCTTTCTCAGATGAGCTCAAAAGTGCAATATGAATAGTTGGCTAAACCATTGTTCATCTAATAGATCGTGTGTTTGAAGAACATTATAATCGGTATTCAAACACATTGAGCAATTTTACATGCCAAATGAAAATAATATTAACATCAATGAATTTTGAATATATCAATATACCATTATTTTAGAATTCGATTCGTAAAATAGCCCATGCAATACAAATATACATGTAATTGTATAGTTTCCGCAGGTCAAATAAATTGATAACATGAGTAAATTATAATTGAAAAGATATATGTAAGATCGATGCGTATGAACACTTTTTTTCTGATAGCAGAGAAAAATAGCGTTAATTAATTCGACCCCTGGACTCATTTGTTTCTTTTTTTAATTGTTCAAATACAAGAGGTTGGGTATATATGATTTTATAATGTTACAAAAAAAATTACAGGCGTTGTAAATTATATTCTTTGTCACAGATTGAAGATGAGGTTCATTTTATTCCGATCTATCCATTTTATGATGATGCTAACTGTACATAAAGAAATATTAATTACCTGCTTTCAAATTTCTTCAGCTGATGTCAACAGAACAGAGTTTAAATGGGGTAAATAATTCTATGTGTGTTTAAAATTAAGAGCAGAAAGCTGACATATCGTGGGGAATCTCTTCACTGTCGCCATTGTACATTATTTATCACACTATACAGAGCTTATAAAGCATTATACTGACGCTTTCATCAATAGAAAATTGTAATAATGTTAAGGTAGTTCCATACTCGCAGTTTTATCTGACACAAGTTTAAAATGTGTATCTATTTCCATTCATTAGAGTTAAAACTAACAAATCATCAAATAAAACACATAGGTCATCACACTTTTTAAGATGTGAGACGTACATAAACAGAATCATATATCACCGTCAGAAAATTGCAATTTTCCTTAAACAACGCTATTGAAATTCCATACAAACTGGTTATGACGATATGGTAGCATTCATAACAATTTCATGAAATTGTATCTTCACAAAAATATACAAAATGTCTGTAAAAAATAAAGGAAAGAATCGCATAATAGACTTGATAAAGAAATCAATAGAAACAGAGTTACTGCCTTTGGATTCAATATTTTGAAACGTATCATTGATCATTCATCTATAACTTAGTCTTTTGAAAAAAATTATTTTTAACAAGATTTTTTTACAATAACTATAGTAAAAGACCCCAACAAAATTTATGCTCCTATCATGCATAAATCTAAATTATATATATATATATATATATATATATATATATATATATATATATATATATATATATATAAATAGATATATTTATAATAACAAAAATATACAAAATGTCTGTAAAAAATAAAGGAAAGCATCGCATAATAGACTTGGTAAAGAAATCAATAGAAACAGAGTTACTGCCCTTGGATTCAATATTTTGAAACGTATTCATCTATAACTCGTCATCATTCATCTATAACTTAGTCTTTTGAAAAAAATTATTTTTAACAAGATTTTTTACAATAATTATAGTAAAAGACTCCAACAAAATTTATGCTCCTATCATGCATAAATCTAAATAAATCATTGATTTTGCACAGGAGGGTGGAATTACTTTAATGCTGCTATTCCGCATAGTTTTCTTTATTATGACATACTTTATATGTTAATCATATTATTGTATACATTATTTTATGTGTGTATGCTAAACCTATGAACGGTTTTTGGTCATAAACAAGTCAATGAAACATTTTATTTTTTATTCTTTTATTGTTCGTGTGCAGGAAATGCTCTGTCCCGTCCACATATAGTGTGCCTGTTGCATTTTGTCAATCTTTAAAGTTTTCCAATTACTTGCAGTGTAAACTACTTGAAATTGACAGAAGCAGCAGGTAAGTGTTAATTTCATCAATGTCGCGGTTTATTCTGAAGAGTAGAGCAATCAAAAGTTTATTGTCTTGCACTGGCATACAACACTAAATCCGAACAAACAGTAAGCTGTGACGTCATTAATAGCTTAAAACAAGCATTGTTTTTCTCATTATCCACTGGCCATTGAACATTAAGTGTTTGTTGAAACAGGTCATCTAGCTATTTAACGGGCCATAAAATCAATATACGAGATTTGTGCATACGTTTTATTAAGAATAGTCCAAATAACTAACGATCTCCTGGTTACGAGGCGAACGCCCTACCATTGAGCTACTGGGGTGATATATAATCCGAAATGTTGTGTTAATCGTATGTGATTCAACACCAAGAGCTGAAAGTCCATTGCAAAAATTAGTACGTTAATCAAAAGTTTAAATATCCCATGGGGATCAGGGTTAGAATTGGTCCTCAGTACCCCCCGCTTATGTCCCCATCGCAGGTGTGGCACGATAAAGATTCCTCCCTGTTCAAAGACCGTAATTTTACACCCCTTCACCGCCAATGGTCACGTCTCCACGAGACCTCGGTTTTTGCGGTTTCATCCGCAGGACTGCCCAATTTAGCCACCTCTTACGACAAGCAAGGGGTACTGAGGACCTATTCTAACCCGGATCACCACGGGACTGTGTAAGATGGAACTTGGTCTGATAGAAATTTGAAATAATTGGAGTTCAAAATTATATTAGGGTTAATTTTTTTTTATTTTATTCGTCAATGACTACCTAGAGTGCCTTCAGTATTCACAGCAAATGATACAGCACAATGTGTGTCGTGGAAATCTATAGATTATACTGAAAATTACGTGCAAATCTCTTGAATACGGAACTTTCGAGATACGGATCCACTCTGACCTTTATCGCGCGTTGAACGTAATTTGTAGGGCATGTCACTTTCGGATTACAATAAAAACTAAGTAAACAAGCATGGAATACTTCAATTACTATCAAATTCCTGTATCAAAATGCTATTTTTCAAAGAAAGGAAGCACTACAACCATTTAAAGGAAAATGCATTTGATTAAATTATGTGAGTTGGCGAGAAAAACAAATCTAGGGAATATCTTGAGGATATCGGTGAGTTTCACGTCCTACATCCAATGATACGCGTCTAAATGCGTCTCTTTCCTTCCATCTAATTTACATCCAGGTACTAAGCACCAATGGTGACTTGGATCGTCATCGTGGGAATGTGCATAGCTCTTTACGGACCGTCTGTTAGCGAAACACCAGTTGTAACAATGTCAACTTTACCCTACAATTGCTTACTATCACGTGACCGCAGTGTATAAACGTCAAGTCTAATCGGTCGTTCCGGCACATCCCAAAAGTTCCGTATTCTATGAAATGACAAATCTACAATGAATTTTAAGAAAACACAATCTATGCTCACCAGTTCATACATAATTCAATATAGCACATAAATTGTAATGCTTATAGCAGGTTTTTATACAGATACGCAGCTCTTGTTTTGTCTACTTCTATCCAACCACATTAACACAGGTGTTTGACGAATCATGATATTAAAGTCAATTTGGGTAAAAACTTTTAAAGTGGCACCAGTCAAAATGGTCGTGATAAGTGAAAATGTAGACTGATTTACAACTTTTGGTCTCTTGCATAATTGGGGCTGTTAAGAACTTCAGTTTATAAACTGGAATAAGAAATCCAACTTATATACAGTCCATTCTGTGTAATTGCTTGTTGCAATTCACAGACTGTTGCAAGACTTGGGGCCCATTTTACAAACGGTCTTACGACTCCAGACCAAAAGTACTGTTTACAATTCATTAGATGATGCAATTTTTTTAAAAGTGTAAAGTTGTGGCATATCTGAAGAATAGCAGGCAACAAGTACCTATAACCATTTTTTCATAAAATGTACGTGAAAATAGAAATATGATATACATATTAGAATACTAGTCTTAGTAAGAGTTGGGCAACCACGGACCCCTGGAGGTGGGATCAGGTGCCTGGGAGGAGTAGCACTCCCTTTTGACTGGTCACACCCGTCCTAGTATGTAAAGAACGGCTTAACAATTGGTATAAAACACATCAAAGAGCAATCGACTCAGTGATAGCTTGTATTTGTATATAACACATCAGAGAGCAATCGACTCAGTGATAGCTTGTATTTGTATAAAACACATCAGAGAGCAGTCGACTCAGTGATAGCTTGTATTTGTATATAACACATCAGAGAGCAGTCGACTCAGTGATAGCTTGTATTTGCATATAACACATCAGAGAGCAATCGACTCAGTGATAGCTTGTATTTGCATATAACACATCAGAGAGCAATCGACTCAGTGATAGCTTGTATTTGTATATAACACATCAGAGAGCAGTCGACTCAGTGATAGCTTGTATTTACATATAACACATCAGAGAGCAGTCGACCCAGTGATAGCTTGTATTTGTATATAACACATCAGAGAGCAATCGACTCAGTGATAGCTTGTATTTGTATATAACACATCAGAGAGCAGTCGACTCAGTGATAGCTTGTATTTACATATAACACATCAGAGAGCAGTCGACTCAGTCATAGCTTGTATTTGCATATAACACATCAGAGAGCAATCGACTCAGTGATAGCTTGTATTTGCATATAACACATCAGAAAGCAATCGACTCAGTGATAGCTTGTATTTGCAAATGATCTCGTACAATAAATTTGGGTTGATCGGTTATTATTCCTATATTTATTGTTGATAAATTCGATGTCAAAACTTACTAACGCCATTGTTTTCTTTCCAGCCCTGTATGTAGACGGCACGCACAAAGCATACGTTATACCCATATAACCAACCGACTACCAAGGCCAATCGAAGATGTCCGAAAGAATTACCTAAAATGTTGACCTATTTGTTTTGTCTAGGATGAGTTTTTCTATAGTGCCATCATAGATACATTTACGATGTTAGTTTGGAAACAACAACAAAAATCTTTAAATACATAGTGGTACCTACGCACTTTTAAATACATTGATCATACTTCGAGAATCGTCGACAAAAGTATCAATCACAGTGATTTATCACTGAAAGGGCGATATCAATTATATACTTTATGAAATTAACGTATGGTCAGTAAATATGATCAAACATCGCAACACAATGCAAGGGTAAAAATTGTTTGAAAATGTTCTTGTGCAGGATTTTATTACGTACGTTTTGATGATTAATTGCACATTTCATAATTTTCAAACACCTCCTACCAATGCGGATAGAGACATTATTCATTCGGTAAGAATTGAGTTTATGACATTCTTACATTTCGTGCATATTCATGTAACCATCATCGCAAGACACCCTATCTTTATGGTGTGATTCTAAGTTATATACATATTTATATATATATTTTTTCAATAAATTCTTTTTTCTTGGTATCGGGGTAGAATAAATCAAAAAATAAAATCCAATACTCGAACTTTTATCTATAGCGCTTAATAATACAGTTATGATTGTGACGTCAGAACATTATACAATGTTAATGTTAGGCACTTTTAAAAATACAGATATATTTAAAACAGTTCAGTCTTTAAGTTTTAAGCGCCTCTGAATTCCTGTACATTAAAGGAGACATTCTATGTAAAATGTACATGTTAAATAACATGAAATAAAAAATATTAACAGTTTAGTTTCGGCTTAAACAGTTTTATGAAATAGTTTTCCTTGGCTCTGCGTAATTGTTCATTTTCAAACTGCCTTCCCCGCACGAATCAAAATGTCCGCTACACGGTGTGTTTTTATTTTTTGACTATATATATATATATATATATATATATATATATATATATACACGACTGATGAAGGCTGGTAAAACGGCTGAAATATTTCGAAAAGTGTTTTAATGTTTATTTTATATATAAATTATATATATATAAATTCTATTTTCTTGGTATCGGAGTAGAATAAAGTAAGAAAAATAAAATCCAGTACTCAAACTTTTTGAGTACTTAAATATATATATATAACTTTGTGTACTGTTTATTCTATTTCTTTTAATATATATATATATTATATATATATATATATATATATATATATGTATATATATATGCTCACCTGTTTCTGCTCCGTTTGACTTTGATACAAGTGAAACACTCACAGATATGCATAGCCATCTTATCCAATTCATGTCAGTCGTTATACTTCAAAATCACAAACTCTTGCTTTTCCTTTAAAAGGTTATCGTGTTCTTTTATGCTCTATCAAACTATGGGAATTTATTGTTTAAATAAAACATGCACCATGATCACATGAATTTTCAGTACTAAAGTGTAATATGAGCATATCTTTAGAATCACAAACTCCAACTTTCCTTGAAAACGATATCGCGATCCGTTATCCGTTATCTGATAGTTAGTTAAATATTGCTAAAATAAAACGCGCTGTGATCACGTGATTTTCTCTATTCTAGTGTAATGTGATCATCAACGCCATCAAATAAAGAATAAAGACAAGAAATCAATAACGTAGAATTATGTATGAAGGAAATGAATCCATGAATAATTCTTATTAGAAATGGGTTTCTGTGTGCTTTCTACACCATATAATACATTCCTTTATAAATAATCAAAATTTTAAATTATTTTTATGTGTTAAACTCAGGAACGTACGCTCTTTAGTGTCTGCTTTGAAGTACATTACAAGCGATTACTACATAAACCAGAAGTGATAAAAGAATTAGATAGGTTATCGGAGGGATATGTTTTGGTTCCAGCTGATAAACCTTGTAAAAACATTGTCTTTGTTTGTTAGGATTAATATTAAAACTGTATTTTAAACCATTAATCCCACATTTTGCAATCCTACTTATGTTCCAACTTCTCATTCAGAAGATGAAATTCTTCATAACCATGCTTCAGTTTTAAACACATTTCATATCCCAGTTTATGGGATGGATGAATATGCGTTACCATACCTATATTGGGTTCCGCAACTTCACAAACCCCTTGTAAACATACTCATAGATTGCTGGATCCAGTAAATGTTCTACCAAGCCTCTATCGTTGCTCCTTTCAAAACAATTAACCGCTGTGATAAAGACACTATAAACGTATTGTGCCACAACATAAGCCAGAAAAGTAAAAAAAAAATATATTGGTTCTAAAAGCTTCTAAAGCACTTATAAATCAAAACACTTTTCTCAAATCAACAACATCAATACGCATGAGTTTTCAACACATTACACGATCATTCTTTAAGATACATTACAGGCTAGATTTTTTGACATCATAGACAGTGGCTTCTTTTAAAGTCAGCGTTTCGCAAATTCCATGGTCGTTATAACAATCTCCTTTACAAATACAACCTGTCAATGGGTCAAATGCTGTCTGAAGTGTATCATACCAATTCTTAAGTCGCTCTTTGCCATGCATACTGATTTTGACTACGGATAACTCCGTTCACCTGATCCGGATGTAGGGCTCACGGCGAGTGTGACGGTTGACAGGGGACCATAATCCTTCTAGGCACTCGATCTCAACTCTGGTGTGTCCAGTGGTCCATGTTTGTCCTGCTCTTTATAGAGAATAATTATGAAATAGATTACTATTCTGGGACCAGATGCCCAGAAGGAGTAGACACTCCCTGTTGACCGATCACATGTCAATAGTCCATGAGAAAGGCATCCGTTGCTCAAAATTTCAGGGATATTTTTACTATTCTGCTATTTTTGTTAGCATCGTTATCAATATTTCTTTTGCCTAAATTATTCCATCTTCTCCAGGAGGATCAGAATTCTAAAAATATAAAAACCAAATATTTGTTATCACATTATCAATCCAATTTTGTAGGCAACGAGAAGATTTACTGAATTAAGACACGAGGCACTGCGTCATCATGGATGTGGGAAATCTGACTAGTCCACAAGGAAATAACGTGAATATGATGGGACTTTTTCCCAAAACACAAAGACATAAACGTAGTCATGTACATCGTATATACGAAAAATAAAATAAAAATATAAGAAATATACACAATGTCTCATTTTATTCACTGTTACAGAGTCTATCATATTGTAAGAAATTAAAAAAAAAATTCAAATAGGGGTGCGCTGAGCATAGGCCTAAAATTTGCGACCTTTCACCGGCATTGGTGACGTCTCCATAAGAGTGATTTTTTTTTTCGAGAGATACGTTAAATAATATGCAATTGAGCATCGTTCTGTCTTGTATTCCATCATCAAATTAAAGTTCACAACCTGTAGTTTCTAAACATGTAATTTTACTATTACATCATGGACAGTTGCTTCTTTAACATAAATGGAAAAAGGAAATTTTCGTATCTAGTGATCAGTCATCCAAGAAATTACTTTGTTAAACACCACTCTGGTTCCACGCACAAGTACTCAGAAGTTGGAATTAAAAAATATGCAGGAGTTCCTCATTGACAATATCTTCGTAGTCATTGGTGATCAGGTCTTCCCACGGTCTGTTGGAATCCCCATGGGCACGAATTGTGCTCCTTTGTTAGCTGACCTGTTTCTATATTCATATGAAGCAGAATTTATTCAAAAACTTCTACGTGAGAAGAAAAAATATCTTGCTGTGGCCTTCAATTCGACATTTAGATATACATGTATCGACGACGTATTATCCACTAACAATGATAATTTTCATTTATATGTCGATTCGATATATCCCTGTGAACTCAAAATAAAAGACATCATATAGTCGTCCACTTCTGCTTCATACTTAGATATTTTATTGGAAATAGATATTCACAACAAACTAACAACACAACTTTATGACAAACAGGATGTTTTTTTTTAATGACTGATAACTAGATATCAATATTTCCGTTTTCTATTTATGGTAAAGAAGCAACTGCCTGTGATGTCAAAAAATCTAGTTTTTAATTTATCGTGAGGAATGGTCGTGTAAAGTGTTGAAAAATCATACGTTTTGATGTTTTTTTCAAAGAATATTTTAGAATCCACTTTTGATTTACACCACTTCTGGCATATGTAGTTGCACAGTACGTTTGAAGTTTCTCCTTCACAGTTATTTATTATATCTGTAACTATTTATATATATGTAACTATTTATATATCTGTGACTATTTATATATCTGTAACTATTTATATATTTGTGACTATTTATATATCTGTAACTATTTATATATCTGTGACTATTTATATATCTGTAACTATTTATATATTTGTGACTATTTATATATCTGTAACTATTTATATATCTGTAACTATTTATATATCTGTAACTATTTATATATCTGTGACTATTCATATATATGTAACTATTTATATATCTGTAACTATTTATATATTTGTGGCTATTTATATATTTGTGACTATTTATATATCTGTAACTATTTATATATCTGTAACTATTTATATATCTGTGACTATTTATATATCTGTAACTATTTATATATTTGTGACTATTTATATATCTGTAACTATTTATATATCTGTGACTATTTATATATCTGTAACTATTTATATATCTGTAACTATTTATATATCTGTGACTATTCATATATATGTAACTATTTATATATCTGTAACTATTTATATATTTGTGGCTATTTATATATTTGTGACTATTTATATATCTGTAACTATTTATATATCTGTAACTATTTATATATTTGTGGCTATTTATATATCTGTAACTATTTATATATCTGTAACTATTTATATATCTGTAACTATTTATATATTTGTGGCTATTTATATATCTATAGCTATTTATATGTCTGTAACTATTTATATATCTGTAACTATTTATATATCTGTAACTATTTATATATCTGTAACTATTTATATATTTGTGACTATTTATATATCTGTAACTATTTATATATCTGTAACTATTTATATATCTGTAACTATTCATATATCTGTAACTATTTATATATATGTAACTATTTATATATCTGTAACTATATATATATCTGTAACTATTTATATATTTGTGGCTATTTATATATCTATAGCTATTTATATGTCTGTAACTATTTATATATCTGTAACTATTTATATATCTGTAACTATTTATATATCTGTAACTATTTATATATCTGTAACTATTCATATATATGTAACTATTTATATATCTGTAACTATTCATATATATGTAACTATTTATATATCTGTAACTATTTATATATATGTAACTATTTATATATCTGTAACTATTTATATATTTGTGGCTATTTATATATATGTAACTATTTATATATCTGTAACTATTCATATATATGTAACTATTTATATATCTGTAACTATTCATATATATGTAACTATTCATATATATGTAACTATTTATGTATTTGTGACTATCTATTTATCTGTGGCTATTTATATATCTGTGACTATTTATATATCTGTGACTATTTATATATCTGTGGCTATTTATATATCTGTGACTATTTATATATCTGTGGCTATTTATATATCTGTAACTATTTATATATCTGTAACTATTCATATATATGTAACTATTTATATATCTGTAACTATTCATATATATGTAACTATTCATATATATGTAACTATTTATGTATTTGTGACTATCTATTTATCTGTGGCTATTTATATATCTGTGACTATTTATATATCTGTGGCTATTTATATATCTGTGACTATTTATATATCTGTGGCTATTTATATATCTGTAACTATTTATATATCTGTAACTATTTATATATCTGTGACTATTTATATATCTGTGGCTATTTATATATATGTAACTATTTATATATCTGTAACTATTTATATATTTGTGGCTATTTATATATCTGTGGCTATTTATATATCTGTAACTATTTATATATATGTAACTATTTATATATTTGTGGCTATTTATATATCTATAGCTATTTATATGTCTGTAACTATTTATATATCTGTAACTATTTATATATCTGTAACTATTTATATATTTGTGGCTATTTATATATCTGTAACTATTTATATGTCTGTAACTATTTATATATATGTAACTATTCATATATATGTAACTATTTATATATCTGTAACTATTCATATATATGTAACTATTTATATATCTGTAACTATTTATATATCTGTGACTATTCATATATCTGTAACTATTCATATATCTGTAACTATTTATATATCTGTAACTATTTATATATATGTAACTATTTATATATTTGTGGCTATTTATATATCTGTAACTATTTATATATCTGTAACTATTTATATATATGTAACTATTTATATATCTATAGCTATTTATATATCTGTAACTATTTATATATCTGTGACTATTTATATATCTGTGGCTATTTATATATCTGTAACTATTTATATATATGTAACTATTTATATATCTATAGCTATTTATATATCTGTAACTATTTATATATCTGTGACTATTTATATATCTGTGGCTATTTATATATCTGTAACTATTTATATATCTGTAACTATTTATATATATGTAACTATTTATATATCTGTAACTATTTATATATCTATAGCTATTTATATGTCTGTAGCTATTTATATATATCAAATTGGTATGATAAACTCGCAAATCAAAGTTATATAATAAACTCACAAATCAATGTGATATAATAAACTCACAAATCAATGTGATATAATAAACTCACAAATCAAAGTAATATAATAAACTCACAAATCAATGTGATATAATAAACTCACAAATCAACGTGATATAATAAACTCAAAAATCAATGTGATATAATAAACTCACAAATCAATGTGATATAATAAACTCACAAATCAAAGTAATATAATAAACTCACAAATCAATGTGATATAATAAACTCACAAATCAAAGTGGTATAATAAACTCACAAATCAAAGTGGTATAATATAATTTCAATTTTAAAAATAAATTCATTTCAAATAGTACAAACTTATACTGTTACACATTTTGTAGATACTAATACACACGTAATTTGATGCAATCATTAAATACAGACGAGTAGGATGTTAAACAAAATGGTATGGATTCATGAACACCATTGTGTCCACTTTATAGTAAAATTCGCACAGGCACCTGATACCACCACTGATATACATTCAGGGGGTCCATGTTTGCCCAAGCCTTAATTTTGTAATTTTTATAGGAGTTAAGAGATTGATTCATTGATTATTGTTTGTTATCTTCACCTTTCACAGATATACATGTACCTTATACTTCATTCCATTTAAAACAGGTGATAATTGATAGATTGCAGCACCACTGAAATGGGAACTTGCAATACTGGCTAAAATTCAAAATATTTGTTTTTGTTAGAAACAAATGTCTCCCCAGCGAGTCAAATTGAAAGTGCTCCAAATTACACCCCCTCACCTTAATGTACCAGTTGTGTGGAGGAGAAGCATGAACAGAAACAGAGACATTTTAAACTTGGAAGGGAAAAGATTAAAGATTGGTTACATGCAAGGTGAAGATAACGAACAGTGATCAATCTCATAACTCCAATAAGCAATACAAAATAGAGAGTTGGGCAAACACGGACCCCTGAATATATCAGAAGTGGGACCAGGTGCCTAGGAGGAGTAAGCATCCCCTGTCGACCGGTCACACCCGCGATGAGCCCTATATCTTGATGAGGTAAACGGAGTTATCCGTAGTCAAAATCAGTGTGCCAAGAACAGCCTAACAATCGGTATGAAACTCGTCAGACAGCATTTGACCCATCGATAGGTTATATTGGCAAACTAGATCGTTATAACGACCATAGAATTTGCGAAATGCTTATTTTAAAACGAGACTGGTGGAACCCCTGCAGTATCAACGGGGCTGTCAGTAGCCTACTTCGATTCGATTCAAAAACTGACTATAAGCAGAACAAGCTCTTGCGTATCGAATCAGTTGTTATATATAAACACCATATGCAGGTGATAATGGAATATTGCTACGTACATATGGGAAGTTGACGATGGAGAAGCTGAAATCATTCCGTTTGTCATAAATTTTAGTTTTTGGTTTGCCGTTAATATCTACTTTCAATAAAATATCTTTGTATGAAGCAGAAGTGGACGACTCCTTTATTTCGAGTTCACTGAGATATATCGAATCGACGTATGAAAGGCGAAGATCAATCTCATAACTCCTATAAGCAATATAAAATAGAGAGTTGGGCAAATACGGACCCCTGGACATCCCAGAAGTGGGATTAGGTGCCTAGGAGGAGTAAGCATCCCCTGTCGACCGGTCACACCCGCCGTGACCCCTATATCCTGATCAGGTAAACGGAGTTATCCGTAGTCAAAATATGAATGAAAATTATTATTGTTAATGGATAATACGTCGTCGATATATCTAAATATCGAATTAAAGGTCACAGCAAGAGATTATGTCTTCTCACGTGGAAGTTTTTGAATAAATTCTGCTTCATAGGAATATAAAAACAAGCCAGCTAACAAAGGAACACAATTCGTGTCCATGGAAACTTATTAGCAATTGATTTAAGTATTAATAACAATAGAACAGCATTAGTTAATATATAAGGACCTAATATTGATTGTCCAGAGTTTTATGAAAAAGTACGAGAATGTTTTATAGATTTTGATAATGATTACGTCATATTGTGTGGAAATTTTAATATGGCTTTGGATCAAGCTCTGGATACTCAAAATTATTGTCATGTAAATAATCCCAAGGTAAAGGATATGCTTATAGATGATTTACATTTAGCAGAATATATGCGAGTTCTCAAATCATGTAATAAATTATTTACATGGAGGAAAAGAAAGCTATTTAAGCAAGCACGCCTCTTAATCTCAGAAAACTTTATCAATATCACTGAAGACTGTTCAGTTAGATCTGAAACTTCATAGTTATTTCGGATTTCAAACATTTCGGTTGAGCATCACTGAAGAGACATTACTTGTCGAAATGCGCATCTGGTGCATCAAAATTGGTACCGTATAAGTTTTACATTTAACACATTTGAGAGAAGACAGGGTTTATGGAAATTCAATAACCTACTTTTATATGACGAAGTAAAACAACCTATTCAATTAGTAAAGACACAATATTCCCATGACTCTCTAGATGAGAATTCTGAGCTTAATGATGCTTTATTTCTATAAACCTTTCCATAAGAAAGGTTTATAGAAATAAAGCATCATTAAGCTCAGAATTCTCATCTAATAACCTACTTTTATATGACGAAGTAAAACAACCTATTCAATTAGTAAAGACACAATATTCCCATGACTCTCTAGATGAGAATTCTGAGCTTAATGATGCTTTATTTCTATAAACCTTTCTTATGGAAATACGTGGAATGACAATTTCTTACTCATCTTACAAAAAAAACGAGAAAGAAATATTTTAGAAGCCAGTTTGATAGACGAAATCAATGAAATCGAAACCAATAATAATAATACCAAGATTGGAGTATTGGAAGAAAACCAAAAAAAAAAAAAAAAACAACAACAAAAACCACAGGAAAGGAAAAATTAAAAGGTCACTTTATGCGTTCTAGAGCCAAATGAAAAAAAAAAACATAAAATATTTTTGTCATCTAGAGGCAAGAAACTATTTGAATAAGACAATTAAAAAGATAGAAACCCAGGATAATGGGATTATCTATAATCAATCAGATATTCTGAAAGAAATCAAACAGTTTTATGAAAACCTGTATAAGAATTATGACTCTGAGTTTATCAATATGGACCTAAATGATATATTAACTTTAACAGAATTCCCTAGACTGGTATTACTGGTGCTATTAACCAAATCTTTAGGCAAAAATATTTACCAGTCTCACAGAGACTTGGTATAATTTCTTGTTTACCAAAGGGTGATAAATCAAAACAATTTCAGGCTGTACTAGTCAAAAAATTAAGAGTTCTTTAGATTATCTTTTTTTCTAATACACAAACTAGCTTCATAAAAGGTAGATATATCGGTGAAAATACCAGATTTATATATGACCTCATGGCCTATACAGAAAAAAACCCCATAATTTACCAGGCTCGTTTATGCTTATTGATTTTGAGAAGGCATTTCACTCAATATCATGGTCGTTAATACATATGGTCTTAGATTTTTTTTTGGTTTCGGTAACAATATAATGACTTGGGTTAAAATTTTAAATACCAATGTCAAAGCTTCGGTTCTACAATGCAGAAAGCTTTCTGAACAATTTGACATTCAGAGAGGGTGCCGTCAGGGTGACCCTATTGCCCCATACTTGTTTATTCTATGTGCAGAAGTACTTGCTATTTTGATTAAACGAAATAAAAATATTAAAGGCATAGTTATCAATGATAAAGAACACAAAATGTCTCAGTATGCGGATGATACATCGTTGACCCCTGATGGCTCAGATAAATAACTTTTTAATGCTTTGGAAACCCTAGAATTCTTCTCAACGCTATCAGGATTAAAAAATAAACAGCTCAAAAACAAAAATTATATGGATCGGAGCAAAAACGTTTTCTGCTGATCAATGTCTATCATCGCCCAAGATGGAAACTAGATCCACAAGCTTCACTCTCCTAGGAATACATTTTTCAGTTGATCTAGAAAGAATTGTAGAATTAAATTATAGTCCTCAGATTCCTACTATTCATGCAATGATTAAGCAGTGGAGTAGAAGGATTTTAACACCTATTGGAAGAGACACAGTCATTAAAACGCTTCTCCCTTCAAAACTTATTCTCTGCACTACCAAATCCCAGTCAAGAAATCATAAACTCATTATCACAGGAACTCTTTAGATTTATATGGAAAACAAAATGTGATAAAGTTAAAAGAGTAACGGTTACTCAAAAATACATGTTGGGTGGGCTTAACATGACCAATATAAATAATATCATAATATCTTTAAAATGCTCATGGATTCAAAAAGTAATAACATGCAACCAATCCTGGATAAACATTTTTGAAGCTTCTTATATATATATATATATATATATATATATATATATTGTCTGCTAAAAAATACTTTTACTTCATTTTGGACTGATGTTTTTACTTCATGGTTGAAGGTAATGAGTTTACTCTTAGCATTGAATTCTCGGATGCAAGCGAAATTTGTAAATGTTCCAATATGGTACAATTCAAAAGTAAAAGTTGGCAAGTCATATGTGTTTGTAAAACAGTGGTATGAAAAAGGTGTCAAGACAGTCAATGATTTTATAGACTCTCACGGTGTTTTTCTAACAATGGATAGATTTGAAGAAGAAAAATTGATATTGATCATGTTTGTTTTATGCAATACAACAGTATTATAAATTCTATTTCTACAATGGCAAAAAAGCAAAGTGTGTCAAAAGAGTTGAGAAAATATGTTAATGGTCCAGCCACATCTTTTCACTTTGAAGATATACTATTGCAGCCCCCTCCCCCCACCTAAATTTTTCAAATAAATCGTGGTACCTTGTTTAGAAAAAATATACTAACCGATAAAAGAAGCAATAATTTCTTCCACTCCCGGAGAATTAAATGACAAAATCTTTGGATTTCTCGAATTACTTTATTGGGGGAACTTAATTTTTTCCAAACACCCTTATAATTTGTGTCATTTTCTTAATTTCACCTTATTAAAAATGATAAAAAATAGTACAATTGACTATAAATAGGAGACATATTTCAAGCCCTATAAAATCCAGGAGCTTCCGGGGGTCCTAAATCCGCCTCTGGTATACACACACACACACACACACACACACACACATACATACATACATGATACTTGTATACAAAGGATAACCCATAAAAGCTCGTAAGCTTATTTCCAATGGGAACCTTTGGTGCACGGATATTTGCGCTAGGGTCATTTCTGGGGAGGAAACCGGAGTACCCGGAGGAAACCCACGTGTCCGAGCGGGCGACCGCCATACCCTCTCACATGCAACCACTGCCGATCACGAGGATCGAACTCGGGTCGCAGGGGTGAAAACATGCGCGGTAAATAATTAATTTTATTTCATATTTTCAGAAAGAAAAATTTATGTAACTTTTTACCAAAAGAGTTGTGTGAAAATATAATTTCTTTTTAAAATATTTTGATAAAACATGCTCTTCCCACAGACTTCTGACAAAGTGAAATTCTGGGTGAAATAAATCAAGCAGTATTCGAAATCTTGTATTCTCATGGTGGATTATTTTTATCTAATAAACTTTTCAAAATTATAACATGATTACAAAATACCAACGCGACAATTTATTAAACGGTCATCACTGATAATACAATGCACTATTTATCAACAACACCCGTCGAAGCGAGGACGTTTGAAGTTTTAACACATTAAGATGAGAATATAGTCCTTCTTTTTAAACCACGTTTTATTTTTATATGGCTTTCATGGGTTATCCTTGGCATAGGCATAGGCATATACAATGTACATTGATTTACTCACTGTGCTCTTAAAGTCAAATAGCTGTTAAAATTTGCCTTTTTATCTTATGTATTTAACATCAACTTTTGTTTTAACTATGTGTTCCTCTGTGATATTGTCTTGTATTTATATTGTATATGTGCCTATTCCTAAATAAATAAACTAAACAAACTAAATTACGCATTTGCTGATGCTATCAATGCTGCCCGCTTGTTAGTGTACAGGCTTATCTTCAATGACTTTTAAGTAAAAAATTACACAGAATGATGTATACCTTAAAATCAATTATCTATAAAACCGAGAGGTCGTCCTCTGTTTTTGATTCAAATTCTATTCTAGTGAATTTATTTTCCTGTTCCCCAGTATGAATCCTCACTCCTGATATTAAAATGGGAGTCTGTGATACACAGTGGTAAGGAATATCTGAAATATAGGCCTATATAGGGTCTGCCCTAATTTGTTTCTGCCGTGATATAATGTTGATTTAAAGTGAATTAAAAATCCATGCATAAAACAAACTGCATGTGCTTCTATTTCAATATCATATACAGACAGATATATTACATTATAGCGAAAGAATATTCCGGATATCAAAGTGAAGGGGAGAAAGGGTGGGGGGGGGGGGGGGTGGGGGGGGCACTGAAAAGGGGGATGACTAGCTAAATGGTGAAGTCTGGCCCAGTGATACAGATAATAACATGTAACCATACTTACTTCTTCATTTTATGTAGCCCGTATTCCCGGGGGGAGGGGGGTGTCTCACCATAAAGCCAATCTATGAGGGGGGGGGGGGTATCACAATATAAAAGTCTCACTGTGGAGGAAGTCTCACTACTATATAGAACACTGGGCTGAAAACGTTGAAATATGGAATATATAGTAATGGGTCTAGTGCATCGGGTTCGGAATACAAGAAATACTGAGCTCTGCGATCGTTGCTGATGCTGAGGTGTTTTTAGCAAGAAACTAAATGGGGTGTTGCGGTTGGATATTACATGTATTTGGCGTTATACTAGTGCTTTTGCTGTCATTCAGTGAGGTAGGATATACTGAAACAGTCGTGGAATGCTTTTTCCCCCTCCAAGCTTTCAGTGAAAGTGTGCATATGATGGCAATTAATACACACGCATATACCATAGTGATATACGGTGTAAATATATCTACATTGTAATATATGTTTAGATACCTAATTCCAAATCTCAACGAGAAAGAGGCGTGTCACTCAGTCCATATATCCAGCCTGGACGAATCTCGCTGAGATCAAGTCTTTGTAAATGTTTTAATATTGCTAAAATACATAATTATTTACCTCAAAATTTTCTTATAAACACCTTTATTTTTTGGTGCATTTCATTTATTAATTCAATGACAAATTTGTATTGTTGTTTGATCAAACTGTATAGAAAATCCCTTGTAAACACAGCCAAATCCTACTTCATTTCATATCTGGATTCAAAGTCTTGGATATTCTATGACCTTAAAACAAACATTTAAAAATGCTGTGTTTATGTGGGATTTTCTATTATTTGATATTAAAACAGCAATGTAAATTGGTTACCAATACATAAAATGCAGTGTGCACCAATAACAAAAACTTTTTCGAAGGATTTCAGTTTTTGAGTAATACTTTTCATTTTAATTTTCAAGTAATGTAAAAGTAAAGGTGATTTTATTAGAAAATTTTGTGGTAAATATATGGGTTTTTAGCAATATCAAAACATTTACAAATTGTTTTACAACATTCTCGAACAGTTACTAGTATTTTGGAGGTATCCAAATGTTAGTAAGATATTCATCTGAAATTGAAAAAAAAAATTCTAATGATTCCCATTGATTAAAAGAGTACTGATAAGACTAGGGTAATCAAACTTGGTACACATGTTCCTCATTGTGAGAGGACGGTGCCTGTACTATCACAAGGTCATATTTTCCAGGGTAATCATATAGGAGGGGAAAAAGTAGTACTTGCTGAATGATAACGCTATGACCTTTAAACTTGTGTACAGGTTAGCATGTTGGTGTCAGCTGTATTTTGAATTTAGTAGTAATGTTGCAATTCAGGTTATACTTTATTAGAGTGGGAAAAAATTCAGTTTGATGATTGACAAAGCCGTATTAGAACTAACATTTTATTGATATTCTTGGATGTAGAGAAAGTTCCAAAAAGAACCCAATTCAAAGTGCTTTAAGGTATAATTGGGCTCCTTCTGACTTTCAATTTGGTCAAAGCTTACCTCATTCAAATAAGGAGAGGCCAAAAAATTAGGTTTACTTAAGACTTTTGAAACAAAAATTGTAATCTGTGGGCCTGTGAAGAAGATTCATAAACAATTTGGCTACCCTGCTTGATTTGATTTCATTGTTTTGGAATTTCAATGCAAAAATTGGGGAAAATACCTGCATTTTAGCATTGGGAATGGGGTCCTATTTCGACCTCCTACAGATCCTAAAAAAAACCCTGACTGGGGTCAAATTACTTGTTTTGAATTCCTTGAATGAAGAAACATGACAATGACTTTAACAGTATTCTGGTATCTTAAAGACTTCATATGGGATGGGGGATTTTTATGATGTGACAATATACTAATATCCTGTGATTTATCATAAAATGTGTCTACCAGTCATTGACTAGGTAGAGATCGTGTTATAATCTGTGTGCGGTTGTGTAATGATCAGCAGTGCTGTGATGGAGTAAGGATTTACAGGTATTAGATTATTATTCTCCCGACTAATGGCTTTAGCAGTCTTTGTGGATAAATTCATATCACTGCCATTAAGGTGGTGTGATGTAACAAATGTATATATAGAAGATTCAGTGGTCTTAAGTCAGAAAATGATGATATTTTGCAAGTGATATTCAGTGTTTTATATGTACATAAGAATTTCTACCTTATTTGGGTAGTTTCCCCTCATAAAAATTGTCAAACTTCCCAAAATGGTGCTGCTGAAATTTCCCAAGGAAATTAGATGATTTAAGACTTAAATTTCAACTTTATGAAAAATGGCATGTTGATGATGAAAATATTGAATGTTTTTGTCATTTAATTAAGTGTTTTTAGAACATTGTGTAATGTCTATTTATGATAAACTCGAAGCATTCTGTGAAAATGTTGCAAAAAAAGCGAGTTACAAAAATCAATAGTTATTAGTTATTTCCATGTATGTAATTATTTTAGACATGGAAGAATTCAACATTGAAACCCAATATCCAAAACTGTTGATGATTTTCCCCAAATCAATAGGGCTTAATTAAGTTAGCTTTTAAAATTAGGGTGAGGAACATGGGGTACACGCTGAGTCAGATGCAATTATCATGTCAATTCCATTTTTATACACTAAATATGTTTCAGCAGATTCAAAATTTCCAAAATCAGTGTCAAACTGTTCATGAATGGTGATCACGATGAATATATTGATGACAGTGAAAATTAAAAAGAAAAGTGTGTGCGTGAAATTCTAGGATAACTGAGTGTGTGCTTTGAATGCTTGAATGAGGTGGTATAGCTAACGAGCACACTAATACTACAGGTAACATCAGTCCCAATGTTTCCAAAGGGAGATCATCAGACATCATTGTCTAACATAATTGTCTAAATATTGTTTGGTATGTTAACTTAATGAAATCTTTTAAATTTTCATGTCCATTTATGATTATATACATGTAATGCCAAACATTGCTAAAATTCTCCATTAATATTACATATATATGATATACAGACTATGTACGTAGGTGTATATATATGTACGTAGGTGTATATATACCTATATATGATATACAGACTGTGTACGTAGGTGTATATATACCTATATATGATATACAGACTATGTACGTAGGTGTATATATACCTATATATGATATACAGACTGTGTACGTAGGTGTATATATACCTATATATGATATACAGACTGTGTACGTAGGTGTATATATATGTACGTAGGTGTATATATACCTATATATGATATACAGACTATGTACGTAGGTGTATATATATGTACGTAGGTGTATATATACCTATATATGATATACAGACTGTGTACGTAGGTGTATATATATGTACGTAGGTGTATATATACCTATATATGATATACAGACTGTGTACGTAGGTGTATATATATGTACGTAGGTGTATATATACCTATATATGATGTACAGACTGTGTACGTAGGTGTATATATACCTATATATGATATACAGACTGTGTACGTAGGTGTATATATATGTACGTAGGTGTATATATACATATATATGATATACAGACTATGTACGTAGGTGTATATATATGTACCTGTCTACTGACACAGGTAAACATGGTAATAGTGAGTGCATCAGACATCTACACGTATGTGTACATAGTTATCTGCAATAGAGACATATAAATATTATAGATATTGTGTTACTGAATCTCAATAAAAGGAGTCTGGCTCCAATGACTAATCCCCAGAGAAATATACCTGTGTGGAGGAGTCTGGCTTCAATGACTAATCCCCAGAGAAATATACCTGTGTGGAGGAGTCTGGCTTCGATGACTAATCCCCAGAGAAATATACCTGTGTAGTGTATAATGTTAATAACACACAAATCAAATCACGTAGAAAGCAAAATCATGGAAATTCAAAATACTTTGAAATATCAGAATTTATTTGGTCCCCAGTTTTTGGAGTCAGCTCACCTCTCTTCATTGATACAGGCTCATGTCTTCTGTAAATGCTTTCTTATCAGAGTGAGAAGCATTTCCATTAGAATATCTCATTTTAGGGTGTTTGTATATTTTCCCTCTCTTTGGAGAGTGATTTTTACCGTTAGTAGCAATCATTGATAGCTTACCAGGCCTAAAACCAATTGAATAGTACACGATTTTGAACTCAATGGCGTACAGCACATTTCATGAAGAATTGTCCAAATTCTGACCATGTCCAGGATTTTAGATTTTAAAAAAGTAACAATGGAAAACATTGGCCATAACAGATGTTTACAATGTTTCATATTAAACAGTAAAACACATTACCGTAGTAAAAGAGAAAGATAAATTAACGACTTTTCTCCATTGACAGGTCTTGTGCATTATTTGCCCAAAAACCGGAGAAACGTAAGTATGATTTTTAACTTACGATGTACATCTAAGTCGGGCCGTTTTCCAAAATTGTCATATTTCTTTTCCATTTGATTTTTTAAAATACCTTATCTTTAATTTTTTTTAGCTCACCTGAGCTGAAAGCTCAAGTGAGCTTTTCTGATCGCTTTTTGTCCGTTGTCTGTCTGTCCGTCTGTCTGTTAAACATTTACATTTTCAACTTCTTCTCCAAAACCACTGGGCCAATTTTAACCAATGTTGGCACAAATCATCCTTGGGTGAAGGGGATTCAAAATTGTTCAAATGAGGGCCAACCCTCTTATCCAAGGGGAGATAATAGCAAATCAGTAAAAATACACTGAAAATTTTTAAAAATCTTCTTCTCCAGAACCAGTAAGCCAATTTCATTCAAACTTAATGCAAATCATCCTTAGTTGAAGGGAATTCAAAATTGTTCAAATTAAGGGCCAGGTTCTCTTCAAAGGGGATATAATCACAAAAGTGTAAAAATAGGGTGGGGTCATTTAAAAATCTTCTTCTCATGAACCACTGTACCAGTATAGTTGAAATTTACATGGAAGCTTCCTGACATAATGCAGATTCAAGTTTGTTCATATCATGGCCCCCGGGGGTCGGGTGGGGCCACACTAGGGGAAACCATATGTTATATGTGTGTATATAGGAAAAATCTTTAAAAATCTTCTTCTTAAAGAACTATTGAGCCAGAAGAGTTCAAATTTACATGAAAGCTTTAAATTATGACATAGTGCAGATTCAGATTTGTTCATATCATAGCCCCCAGGGGTCGGGTGGGGCCACACTAAGTGAAATCATATTTTATATGTGTTTATATAGGAAAAATCTTTAAAAAAATCTTCTTCTCAAGAACCATTGAGCCAGAAGAGTTCAACTTTACATGGAAGCTTCCTGACATAATGCAGATTCAAGTTTGTTCATATCATGGCCCCTGGGGGTCGGATGGGGCCACACTAGGGGAAACCACATTTTATATGTTATTATATATAGGAAAAATCTTCTTCTCAAGAACCATTGAGCCAGAAGAGTTCAAAATTACATCGAAGTTTCCTGACATAGTTCAGATTCAAGTTTGAAGCTTTATGACATAGTTCAAATTCAAGTTTGTTGAAATCATGGCCCCCAGGGTGTCAGGTTTTGCCACAATAAGGGAAACCGTCAGAGATGGGGCAATTACATTGTAAATGTAATTGATTACGATTACGATTACTTTGAAAATCTATGATTACGATTACACATATTTTGAAAGTAATTTATTACAATTACGATTACTGTGAAAAGTAATCATGATTACATGCTTTTGAACAAGAAAAACAACAAATATTTACTGGTTTTATTAATAAGATACATTGTATAATACACTTTATATATTTATGTACAGTCTTTCATAAGTATTGGTAACATGATAACTGGTAAACCATTCAGTGACACTTAAAATGTTTATAAGAAATGTTTGTTGCACTTTATGAACATAAGTCTCTCAAACTGTGCATCCGTTAATCTACATCTATCAGGGCGAAACACTTTCCCAGCAACACTAAACAGTCTCTCAACTGGTGCTGATGTGGCAGGAACAGTTAGATATTTCCTTGCTAGCTGTGACAACAGTGGGAGTGTACTGGATTTGGTGTGCCAAAACTCAATAAATATTTATAGTGAAAGGTAGATCTACTCAAATGAACTGCTTAATCTTCAAAGAATTTTTCCATAGTGATCTATGTTTGAAGTATTAGTATAAACAAATCCACAGAAAAGATGAAAGATGCTAATTAACAATAGAGCACAGTATAGTGAACTACTAATTAGGAGTGAGCTCATACTCATTAAGTAACAATAGATCAATGAGATGTACAGTAAATGATACAGGGTATACTAGTTCAGATTATTAAGTTTAATTTAAACAGATTTAGACCTTAGTTGCTATTGAATACATGCAAATACTGTAAGTATAATATCATATAGATATGGATAAATCTTATGATGGCACACATAACATACATAAGCTCTAACTGTTATCTATTAAATAATTATTTTAATATAAATATAAAGTAATCATTGTAATCATTATTGTAATCATAAATTACGATTACTTTGCCAAAGTAATTGATTACGATTACGATTACTTTGCTTTAAAAACAAATGTAATCAATTACGATTACTTAAAAAAATGTAATCGATTGTAATCAATTACGATTACTGATTACGATTACCCCATCTCTGGAAACCGTATTTCATATGTGTAAATATATGATAACTCAGATGAGCAATATGGCCCATGGGCCTCTTGTTTCTATTTTGTATATTTTCTTTGTTGGTAGATAGTAGTTAACGTAGCTTAGTATGATTTTTAAAGAATTGACATTTCGTTGTCACTAGGGGTGTCCTGAGAGCATGATTTCCCCTTGTCCCACATACGCTCTAGGAATGAGTATTCAGCAATGTTTTTAGAATATTCAAAGTTTATTTAAAATTACTAAAATGATATGAAGTAAACTTATTAATTTAGGACTCTAAAACGAGTATTACAAACAACTTTGTATCAGAACTTTGAATTTTTATAGACAAGCCCCCCTCCCCCCTTATCCTTAACCCACAGGTCTATACTGTTACCCTGAAAGAAAATAGTCTAAAAGAGAGGGGAAGATAAATGGTCAATCACATAACTCCATTAAGGAATACAAAATAGAGTTGGACAAACTTGAACCCCTGGATATACCAGGTGGGATCAGGTATCGCCTAGGAGGAGTAAGCATACCCTGTCGACCGGTTACACCTGCTGTGAGCTTTATATCTTGATCAGGTAAACGGAGCAATCCGTAGTCAAAATCATTGTGTAAAGAATGGCCCAACAATCGGTATGAATATCGTTAAGACAGCATTTGACCCAATGATAGGATTTATCGACAAACTAGATCATTGTAACAACCATAGAATTTGCAAAATGCTGGCTTTAAATGAGATTGTAAAAACCCCTGTAACATTAACTTGTTTGTTAGTAACCATGGTAACCTGCCTTGATTTAAAATCATATGCAGAACAAGATCTTGTGTATCGAAGCAGTTGAGAGATGTAAACACCACATATGCAAAACAAAACAAATAATTGTAAGTTTTTTCTCTCTCGTAACTTAACAACCGACTTTCAAATAGAAATCCCTTAGTTAAGCTTTATAAACATTAGAAATGGAAAAACAAAATTTAAAAATTTTCAGCTCAAATCGTGTCCATGCCTTTTAAAGCTTGAGAGTGTATTTTGAATGTATTTTCTTTCCTCATCCTAAAACGTAGTTGTGACTCCTGCTGTGACGGCCGATGCTGCGTTGACGCTGATGAGAAGGTGTCCTACACTTACAGCATTTCCTTCTGGAACCTCTGGTATTTCTGGTGAGTGTCGTACAGGCTAAATATCAACACATCTTAACCTCTGGTATTTCTGGTGAGTGTCGTAAATATCATCACATCTTAACCTGTGGTATTTCTGGTGAGTGTCGTACAGGCTAAATATCAACACATCTTAACCTCTGGTATTTCTGTGTGTGTCGTACAGGCTAAATATCAACACATCTTAACCTGTGGTATTTCTGTGAGGGTCGTACAGGCTAAATATCAACACATCTTAACCTGTGGTATTTCTTGTGAGGGTCGTACAGGCTAAATATCAACACATCTTAACCTGTGGTATTTCTCTATGTGTTGTACAGGCTAAATATCATCACATCTTAACTTGTGGTATTTCTGGTGAGTGTCGTACAGGCTAAATATCATCACATCTTAACCTGTGGTATTTCTGTGTGTGTTGTACAGACTAAATATCAACACATCTTAACCTGTGGTATTTTTGGTGAGTGTCGTACAGGCTAAATATCAGCACACCTTAACCTCTGGTATTTCTGGTGAGTGTCGTACAGGCTAAATATCAACACATCTTAACCTGTGGTATTTCTGGTGAGTGTCATACAGGCTAAATATCAGCACATCTTAACCCAGGTATTTCTGGTATATTTACACATGTAATCATGAGCCAGTCTCGGTCTCAGTCAGTTTGATGCCACATAAAATCATGAGGCAGTCTGATTGCCACACATAAAATCATGAGCCAGTCTGATTGTCACACATGTAATTATGAGTTCATGAATAATTTAAAATATCAGAAAAAAGAAGGAAAAAAAGAATAAATATTTTCCATAAGATCTGTCTGGCTGATTACAAGTACAAGTATGTCTGACCTAATTTAAACCATGTTAAAAAGTAGAAAACATGTAAAGGGTGGTGATGAAAAGTCTCTGTTTCTACTCTAGAAAGGCAGGAGCTTCTAGAGGCTTGACTTCACAATGGATTTGCCCTGGACCCATTAGAGTCCCAAAATGCCCCCATACCCCCTGCCTAATCAGCTTGTGCACTCCCTACCTCCATCCCCATAGTGATTGGGATAAGCAAGCGCCCTGCGCCATAGTCGCATTAAATTATAAAATGGCGCATAGAATATTGAAAACAATGCCCCGCCAAGGCGCATATCATCTATACTTAGTTTGAGCTTTTCCCCGACTGACTTTTGTAGATGTACAAACTTTTCAATTTTTGAGCCGACCCCCACTGAATCTATATCGATTTAGTGCTTGAAAAATCTTTATTGCTGTAGTGCTTTTGTAATGGTACAACTTTACGTTCTTTCAAGCGCAAGTATGACTTCGATTTCCTCAGTATCTAATCAAACAGTAAATTAAAGGTTATCTGATTGGTTAATACCATTAAATTATAATTTTAACGTGCACGGACTGAAGATGCCACAAAAAAGAATTCCTTAGCGTGACAAAGGGCATTAAACTTTCCTTAATTTTCGTCTGAATGATAAGCCAGTACCGACAGTAGACAATGTAGGAGCAGAAAATGATGACGCGAAAACGTCAAAACAGACAATCACGATGAGAATCCTAAAGTAAAACGTAACTTTAACACAAATAATAAAACTAAAGTTACAGTCTGTCAATAGAGGTTAGATTATAATTTACCAGTCTCTCGGACTAGTTATTTAAAAATGTCACCTAAAAATTTCAATATCGTGTGTTCATTTTAGAAATATCACATTGATACTAGCTGGTAACGTACGTGCCATGGTCACATTTAGCAATTTCCTTATCCCAATTACTGAGCATTAATAGGTGGTTTACATGTATGAATCATAACCCAAAATGCCACGTCATTTAGAATTTTTCTAACAGCAATAAGTTGTTACAGTTTGTCCAAATTTCACTTTGAGACATGCATTATACATAATCTTGGCATGTTGTTGAACCACTACTTTTAATTGTTTCAGTGCCTCATCTGGGCTTTAGCAATATGGTCCAGGTGAGCAATGTTGCTCATAGGCCTCATGTGTTGTTGTTTATTTTGTAGGTTTGTTGTATTATTCATTCTGATGTCTTGTTTCGGAGGATGTGGCTACTACAAACACAGACAACAAGTATTAAGTGAGCCACGGGACACTTTCGTATTCAGAGGAGGCCGCAACGCCAGAAACACACCAGGTTTTGGTACTAGCACTGGCCAACGTTCCACTAATGTAACAAATGTTCGTCCGCCCAGGCCTGTGCCCTCACAACCGCTGTCCATCAGTATGCCTCCGCCATATTCAGAGGTAATTAAGTTCACAATCACTGTTAGTTTCAGAGGTAATTAAACTCACAACCACTGTCCCTCAGTATGCCACAATTCACAACAGCATACCTCACACCACAATAGACTACAGCATACCTCACACCACAACACACCACAGCATACCTCACAATACACCACAGCATACCTCACAATACACCACAGCATACCTCACACCACGATAGACCACAGCATACCTCACAATACACCACAGCATACCTCACACCACAATACACCACATCATATCTCACACCATAATACACAACAGCATACCTCACAATACACCACAGCAAACCTCACAATACACCATAGCATACCTCACAATACACCACATCATACCTCACTCCACAATACACCACATCATACCTCACAATACACCACAGCATACCTCACAATATATCACAGCATACCTCACACAATACACAACAGCATACCTCTCACCACAATACACCACAGCATACCTCACAATACACCACAGCATACCTCACAATACACCACAGCATACCTCACTCCACAATACACCACAATATACCTCACACCACAATACACCACAGCATACCTCACACCACAACACACCACAGCATACCTCACAATACACCACATCATACCCCACTCCACAATACACCAAAGTATACCTCACACCACAATACACCACAGCATACCTCACAATACACCACAGCATACCTCACTCCACAATACAGCACATCATACCTCTCGCCACAATACACCACATCATACCTCACTCCACAATACACCACAGCATATCTCACAATACACCACAGCATACTTCACAATATATCACAGCATACCTCACACAATACACAACAGCATACCTCTCACCACAATACACCACAACATACCTCACAATACACCACAGCATACCTCACACCACAACACACCACAGCATACCTCACAATACACCACAGCATACCTCACTCCACAATACACCACAGTATACCTCACACCACAATACACCACAGGATACCTCACACCACAACACACCACAGCATACCTCACAATACACCATATCATACCTCACTCCACAATACACCAAAGTATACCTCACACCACAATACACCACAGCATACCTCACAATACACCACAGCATACCTCACTCCACAATACAGCACAGCATACCTCACTCCACAATACACCACATCATACCTCACACCACAATACACCACAGCATACCTCACAATACACCACAGCATACCTCACTCCACAACACACCACAGCATACCTCACACCACAATACACAACAGCATACCTCACAATACACCACAGCATACCTCACTCCACAATACACCACAGCATACCTCTCACCCCAATACACCACAGCAAACCTCACAATACACCACAGCATACCTCACAATACACCACATCATACCTCACTCCACAATACACCACATCATACCTCACAATACACCACAGCATACCTCACAATACACCACATCATACCTCACTCCACAATACACCACAGCACACCTCACACCACAATACACCACAGCATACCTCACAATACACCACAGCATACCTCACTCCACAATACACCACAGCATACCTCACAATACACCACAGCATACCTCACTCCACAATACACCACAGCATACCTCTCACCCCAATACACCACAGCAAACCTCACAATACACCACAGCATACCTCACAATACACCACAGCATACCTCACTCCACAATACACCACAGCATACCTCACACCACAATACACCACAGCAAACCTCACAATACACTACAGCATACCTCACTCCACAATACACCACATCATACCTCACTCCACAATACACCACATCATACCTCACTCCACAATACACCACAGCACACCTCACACCACAATACACCACAGCATACCTCACTCCACAATACACCACAGCATACCTCACAATACACCACAGCACACCACAACACTTTGTCATTAATATTCCACAATAACCATTGTATGTATTAAATATGGTTTATATTTAATCATGGTTTTCTTTTGCTTAGGTGGTTAAACAGCCAGGAAAGCACTTTGATGCAAAGCCACCTCCATACCCAGGGAGAAAACCAGGTAAATAAAGACCTAGAAAACAAGCTTCCAGTATACATATACCTACAAAGTACACCACAAATATACCTACAAAGTACACCACAAATATACCTACAAAGTACACCACAAATATACCTACAAAGTACACAACAATTCTGTTCAGTCTGATTAGGATTGATGTATGAGTTTGTTCAGTATACATATACCTACAAAGTACACCACAATTCTGTTCAGTCTGATTAGGATTGATGTATGAGTTTGTTTAGGCATTTCAAAATTCCAATGGGTATTAGTTAATTTGCTTTTCAAAAGGTTGGTGGCCATAAGCGCTAACTTGAAGCATAGGTCCAAATTTGTGGTACTTCACACTCAGCTGGTTACGTCTCAATATGAATGAAAAATTCTCAATAGGATGTAAAACAAATAAACGACCAACCAAAAGGTTTGTTACAGAAAGCAGAGGCAATAATGTGACAAATTTGCTCAAAATATTTTTAGCTCAAATGAGCTTTTCGGATCGTCCGTTTTCTGTCGTCAGAGTCGGTATAGATATGTACATGTATAGTTACTCAAGTACCAGCATAAAAATGTAGATGTAGTTCTGACATTGCTTGAAACTACCTCTATTTGAAATTTCCTGAAAATAAATGCATCTGGCATTACCTAATTGATAAAAACATCGCAACAGATTAAACTTCCCTTGCAATGGTGCACTCTGAAACATTTAGACTGTCTCCACTAAGGTGTAGATGTGCTCCTGTAGTCACGAAACGTACACACAAGACTTTTGAAATAAATAAGCAGAAGAATGGCCCTATTCCTGTCAGTGTTTGATTAAAGTCTCTCACTGATCCCATCAACTGGCATGAAACGGTTTCTCTGGAAGATCTCTTCCTCCTCTAAACTCAAAGGAATTATTGAGGTCCTGAAATACATTGGGGTGGGGGGCTTAAAACAGGCAGATTCTGCTTATGATGATGTCGATGTCTTACCATGGCAGCCATTTTGAATCCTTGAAAATATTCTTAAGTAAACTTTTTTTTAAATTCGAATTTTTAAGAATAAAACTGACTTTAAGAAATTTTTTTGTGCTCGACTTTTTATGACAGTCGCTGAGTCAGAGAATGGGGGAGTAGAGAATATTCTCTGACCTAACTATGTTTTTTATGATGGCAGAGCCTGATGTTACCTGAAAGTAGCTACTTTTGACTAGTTTGCTCATGTCATAGTCTTCAGGGGTTGGGTAAGACCATGATAAGGGATTAAAGTTAAGAATACTGACCAAACTATTGGAGCTAGGATCTTACAACTTGGTACATTCTATCACCATGACAAAAGGAAGATGCATATTGTTTTTCAAGGTCAAAGATCAAGGTCGTAATATCAGTTGATAGGAAAACCTTGGCAGAATACAGACCAAACTACTGGAGTTAGGATCTTACAAATTGGTACATTTAAGTACTATGATGAGAGGAAAATGCTTATTGTTTTTCAAGGTCGTAGTATTAGTTAGAAGGAAAACCTTTTAGGCAAAATTCAAACCGAACTAATGGGGCTAGGACCATCATACTTGGTATGCGTACACCTTATGCCAAGCAGAGGGTGCATAATTTTTCTCAAGGTCAAAGGTCAAGGTCATATTATCACTTAGTAGAAAAACCTTATTTTTGAGTTTGATATTTTATTCTATATGAATACAGGTATTGCCCCATAATTTTATCACAACCTCCCTCTCAGAGAAATAGATAATCATTTCACATTTCAACTTGATTGGTACACAGTGACCTAATTTAAGGCTAAAAGTAAATCATATAGTTTTCTGGACTTTTTCTTATCATGGATACAGATATTGCACTGAAGGTCTAACAGGTGTATGTTGCACCATTTGCGGTACTCTTGCTAAGAAAATGTAGCCTGTTTAATATCTCTTAAAGGTAGGGGATGTCATAATTATGTTGTATATGTGATACCATGGTGTTTAACCTTGTAATCTTGACCTTGAAGTTTAATATACTTTCAAAGAACATGAGTTACATGACCTACTCAATATCTCCTGAACTATTTTAAGGTAGAACTCTCCTATTATCATGTAGATTTCTTATGGCAAGACCTTTCATTTTATACTTCATGTATGATCTATGTGACCTTGACCTTCTTCCAGAAGAGCAAGGTCATTTCAGTCATGTTGGCATTGAGGTATCCCCATGATGTGTGAATGTCAGGACCCTTTGAAATTTTTTGTGGGAATAAAGATTGGAAAAAAACTTTTAAAAACCACAACAGCTGAACAACAACAGGGCGGGGTGACTCAGGTGAGCGTTGTGGCCCACAGACCTCTTATTGTTTGTTTATGTCATATTTTACATCTCATTTGAGAATTTTACACTTATGTAAAGATGTTACCAGCTGTAGGTTAGGTGCCACAAAGTTTTCCCCATGCATAGTGCCCATTGTTCAAGGTTTCTTTCTCATGAAGAACACAGCTAGGACCTCCGTAACTTTTCTAGGGCCAGGACTGCGGTACTTAATTATTGAAATAACAGCCAGTACCTGTAAACTACTTCAGTTGCAAAGTGAATGCCCTAACCATTTGACCGGTCAGCTACATGTAATTGTGCATTAAAGACAATATCAAATCAGCTACATGTAATTAGATATTAAAGGTGTTTCCATGGAAAAACATCAATAACATGAACTCATGAAAGATTACACCATTGTATTTACAGTGTTATGAATTTTGCAGACATCCCTGCCAGTGTATCTTCAGGCGGGGAGAAACCGCCAGACTACTATAAACAAACTACCCAGGGAGAGATGAAAAAGTTCTGAAGGATCAGCACGCTCTTTAGCTTTTTGTTTTACAACTCAATTTTAGCATTGTAAAAGTAGAGATTTCTTCATTACCTGGTATTCTGAAAGATAATATTTAACAAATAATACGACGAGTCAGATATGTATCAAACTTATTAAGATGGTTAAAAAGGATAAAATCCTGGATTTATTAAGGTAGCTCACTACACTAAAGCTTATACTCTGTATGACATCACGTCACAAGATGGCGATTTAAATGTTTTGTGAAATTACTTGTATCGATCGATTTGTTTGTCTATCATCGTAGCTCAGTGGTTAAAGCATTGGGCTGGTGAACCGCAGATTTCGAATTTAGATCCCCTTGAATCTTTTATTCATATGTGTTGAAATAATTTTTTTGAAAATCATGTTTTCATCCAAATTTGTATATTTTTTGCCTTTTTGGCATTTACACTTATTGTATATCATCATATCTTTAAATTATAATTAAATCAATTTGTACTGACTTGGGAAACTATTTCTGGGTGTAGTGAGCCACCTTAAGTGGACAAATCAAAAAGAAGTGGACTGTCAGGTACAGGTCATGTTATATAATGACACAGTGCATTTGTCAGCTCCTTGTGGGACAGATATTTGTATTTCAAGCCCAAACATGGATGAATTTAAAGGCATTAAACAAAATAGAGTACTAGTAAGACAAGGATGATCAAACTTAACACAAATTATCAGCCATTATAGATAGGTTGTATAATGCTACTTCTTAAGCTAAACTTTAAATTATTTGAGTGAAATTTTTCTTAATTTGATAATTAACAAAAGCAATCTTGGAACTAGTAATCTCTATATCAGAGAAAGTGTCAAAAGAACACTATCAGCCATTTTGTGACCAGTGAATGTTAATCAAAAAATCTTTAGAAAGGGTTTGGTGGTAGGGGGAATATTGAGTTTCCTGTCTCATTTGTTTTACTGATATAAACACACAACCAGATTTAGCCACACAAACTTGACCAATACATAGCACTCTAGGCTATACCAGTGAGGGTTCTTTCTTGTTCCAGTGCCTACCCTTTACATGAGAGCTCTCTTTTTAAGGTCATATCCAAAATACCTGTGAAATTCACATCTTATGCCGGATGCTTGGCAAAGGAATAAGTATCTTAGTTTGATGTGGCAGTAAAATCAAGGACTGAACCCAGGACTAGTTGCATAGCAAGGACCCTAACTACTAGGCTACTATCATCAGGCCTCGATTTCTCAATATGAACTTAGGTCGAAACTTTAAATTATTGAGATGTTACTCAAATTTTGATGGCTCAAATGAAAAAAAATCAACTTAAACTTTAAGTTTGTGATTTTTTCTCTCGAGAAATCCAAGCTCTGACTTAATAAGATTCATTTGATATATAGCAAAATATGGATTAAATCAGGCTGTCCAGCGGCCCTAAAATTCCTAAAAATTCCTAATTTTTTTCAGTTTTGCTAAAATTCCTAAAAAAATGTAAAATTCAAGGGGAAATCCTAAAAAAGCCCTTATTTTTCATGTCAATTCCTACTTTTTTATCAGTCTTGAAAAATCAAAATGCATTCATACAAAATGTGTGTTATTAACGTAGATTGCAGTTCTTATTCAGATAATGCTGATGCAGTGAAAGGCAGTTGACCTGTGGATCCATGTGTCAAGCTTGTTTATTGGTTGTGACTTTGTGATAAAGAGTTGAGATTTTAGGTTATAGCCAATAATAGCTGAGACCATGGAACACTGGAATACGCCCTTCCTGTACTTACATCTTATTTGTGTGTCATGTGAGTTTCTTTATTGTCAAATTTGACAAGGTAAGTCCTTTTAAATAATTAAAACTTCCGCAATTTGGTTAAAAATTCCTAATTTTAGCCCTAATTTAGCCCTAATTTTTTAAAATTTTACCCCTAAAATTTGCCCTTATTTTTTGTCCAAGGTGCTGGACAGCCTGATTAAATGTAACAAGGTCTAGATAAGTGTGCCACTGCATAAAAATATTGCCAAAAAAAGTAATCGATTAAAAAACAACGAAGAAATATGAACCCAAAATAAGCATGCAAGCTGAAGAAAAAATTTATATAAAATTAGGAAATTATTTGTGGATGAAATAGAGGACCAATACACTTGTTCAAAAATTTGCTAAAGCTGCCATGGGTGTAGAAAACTAGCACTCTTTACTTGCATGTGTGTATAAATTAGAATATATATACATGTATATTTATGTAAGTGTACTAAATTACAAGGGGTGATCTAAGAGTTCAGGGACTATTTTTGTTGAAGTTTATTGTGACAAAGCAAAGGCATAGAATATACTTAGTTATGACTCTTTTATCTAATACGACTAGAAAAAATTATTACTTGATGATAACGTCTGAAGTCAGACTAGCAGTTTAAATATTATATGTTGCAAAATCCGGGGGAGTCTTAAAAATGTCGCATCACATTTGGCTGCTTTGTCATAAAAATTCACTAGAGCACTGGACTCTCTTCATTTTTTATTTTTGACCATTTCCTACAATTGATTTCATGATGTTGATTTGTTTTCATATTACATTTCACACATTTTTTTTTCCTCTCATAAATACCCACAAGAATAACAAAATATCAATATTAAATATGAAGTTTTCCCCACTCTTCACACTATCTGTTTCTATGACAACTGTCAATGTGGTACTCCAGCATTCATTAAAACATTTCATATGTAAATTCAAAATAGGTTACATATGAGCCGTTCCTAGCAAAAAAGGCCCTTATCTTATCCAACAATGTTTTTCAAAAAACCTCATGATGAAAAAACAAAATTTTTTGCATATACTCATAAAGAAAACAACCACGATTACCAATCACGAGTTGGTTGTCATCTTTGATTGACTGTAATATTTTAACGACAATCAACATTGCTTTAGTATTTTGAGCGATGTTCTCTATAGTTCACACTTTAGCACTAATATACTGAAGGGCCCTTTTTGCTAGGAACGGCTCATATCATCATGTACAATTTTGAATTATATCTGTTCAATTTTTTTTTAAAAACTTACAGAGGAATTCCATGAACTTTTGGATCAACCCTGCATTCATTTATACACATCGGTGAAATGGAAATACCGGTATCATGCCTATGGTATAATTGTGATTCTAGTTTTATGAGTAAGGTTGTGATGTACTCGTTTGTGATGTACATATGTACCGCAGATAAAGAGACCAAACTGTGTGATGGGAAATTATATGATAAATTAAGAAATGTTTTTAATCTAGCTATTGTTTCAAAGGTATCCTTGTAGTATTGTAACTCTAGAAGGCTTTACATTCAGAAGTTATAGCGTAGTGATGTGAATGTCTGTAATATATCAGTATGTAGTACGTATTATTCAGATCAGGCGACCTGTTGTGATTGGTCCGTCACTGTCTGTTGTCCGATCTCTGTTTAACATTTGAATAATCAGTATAATGAATTTCTTTTCTAAATGTACATGACTATTTCTCACCGAATTTGTTATGAAACATCTGTGGGGTACCGGTAAGGGGAACTAAGATTGTAGCAAACAAATGTATACATGGTCAGGATCAGCAAGGTTGGCCCCTGGGCCAGGGGTTCTGGTACTAGAGTGTCTTTATACTACATATTGAGAAAAATGTATTATTTCTTTAATTAAAAATACATTTTATTCACATCTGGCATCTCCAAAGATCTTTTGTGATAATAATTTTAATGATGTCACATTATAAGAAATTCTTGGCTGTCTTACATTTTCATGATGTGCATGTTTGGCTTAGACTTGGAAATGGTTCATACCTGATACCTACACAAAACATGGAATAGTCGTACTACAGAGAAATGGGAATCGTCTTATCTTCCCGAGAGGGGTTAGAATCTTTTTTTTTTTTTTTTTTGATATTTAAAATTCTTTTTCAAGACGTTAAGGTTAATATACGTGTAATAGTGGACACTGGAGTACTTGATATATTTATGAAAACAGCATACTGAAATGAATTCATCTGA
>NC_079173.1:37945299-38117799 GCF_947568905.1 Ostrea edulis
ACAAACAAACACTGTGTAGAGACATCATCACTTGTAGGTAATGTGCCACACAGTTTGACTTTGCTTGGTGCTCAAGGTCGTAGCAGTGTGGGTTCTTTATCATGCCAATACTTATCGTATCACATGACCTCCGTTTTCAGCTCACCGGAGCTGAAAGATCAAGTGAGCTTTTCTGATCACCTTTTGTCCGTCCATCTGTAAACTTTTCACATTTTTCACTTCTCCAAAACCACTGGGACAATTTCAACTAAACTTGGCAAAAAGCATCCTTGGGTGAAGGGCTTTCAAGTTTGTTCAAATGAAGGGACATGTTTCCTTCAAAGGGGAGATAATTGCAAAAATTGGGTGGGGTCATTTAAAAATCTTTCTCAAGAACCACTGTGCAAAAAGAGCTGAAATTTACATGAAAGAGCTTCCTGACATAGTGCAAATCCAAGTATGTTAAAACCATGACTCCCAGGGGTAGGTTGGGGCCACAATAGGGGATCAAATTTTTACATGCGAATACATAGGGTATATCTTTGAAAATATTCTTCTCAACAACCACTTGGCCAGGACATGAAAGCTTTCCAACATATCGCAAATTCAAGTTTGTTTAAATCATGGGCTCTGGGGGTAGGATGGGGCCACAAGAGGGGATCAAAGTTTTACATTCAAATATATATAAGGAAAATCTTTAAAACTCTTCCTCTCAAGAATTATTTGGCCAGAAAAGTTTACATTTACATGAAAGCTTCATGACAGTTCATTTTTGCAAGTTTGTAAAAATCATAGCCCCTGGGGGTAGGATGGGGCTACTATAGGGGATCAAATTTTACATACAAATATATAGGGAAATTATTTAAAAATCTCCTCAAGAACCACTGGGCCAGTAAAGTTTAAACTTACATGAAAGCTTCCTGACATAGTGCAAATTCAACTTTGTTCAAATCATGGCCCCCAGTTTAATTCCCACAATAAGAAATTAGACTTTTACATACAAATGCGATAGTGAAAATCATTAAAAATCTTCCCTAGAACCAGTGGGCCAGAGAAGTTTACATTTACATGAAAGCTTCATGACATAGTGCAGATTTGTTCAGATTAGGGGGGGGGGTGTTCAAAAATTTTACATACAAATATATAAGGAAACTCTTTAAAATTCTTCTTCTCAAGAACCAATGGGCCAGAGAAGTTTACATTTACATTAAAGCTTCCTGACATAGTGCAGATTCAAATTTGTATAAATCATGGTCCCCGGGGGTAGGTTGGGACCATAGTAGGGGATCCAAATTTTACATACAATTATATAGGGAAAATCTTCTCAAGAACCACTGGGCCAGAGAAGTTTACATTTACATGAAAGCTTCCTGTCATAGTGCAGATTCAAGTTTGTAAAATGGCCCCAGGGGTAGGATGGGGCGACAATAGAGATCAAAGTTTTACATGCAAATACATCGGGAAAATCTTTTAACATGGGCCAAGGTGACTCGGGTGAGCGATGTGGCCCATGAGCCTCTTGTTAATGTCGTATCCTAAAGACCAGCCACTCTCTTGTAATAACGGACTCTCTGCGACGGAACATCCACCATTTTAAAATATTTCAGTGACGTCACTTTGTTTCAATCCAATACATGTATATTTAAGAATGACGGTGTTCGAAATTGGTTTAAAACGTGATCTAAAATAACACAAATTTAAAATATTATTTACTTCTAATGTACTTAGAAAGCATATTTTCTTTCCATTTCCATATCAATGACCTCCTTTCCTCATAACGTTTATCCACTTTTGGGATAACTTTAATTTAAACCTTAAAAAATCGGCATAGACAATTTGGTCTATCTCAATTACAATTGGCATAGACCGGTGTCATTTGACATAGACTCGGTCTATGGATAATTTCGAACACTGGTCATAATGACCCCTTAAAATCACGACAGTCCACTTTTTCCTACTAGTCCAATATTTTGTTCTATCAGTCTAAACAAATTAATTCATATTGCTGAATGATTCAGATTTAGAATAGTACACAAACACGTAGGATCGTTTTTCAATGTGTATAGGGACAGTCATCGGAGAAATTGTCTTCTTCAGTTGTTGACAAGCAGAAAAGGAACCTAAAAATGTCTCTTTTGCCCTCATACTCCTATATTGGAGGGAGGGGGCTCCATTCGCCCTTCAATTCATCAGCTCATTCATTATTACATTTTTACCATTCATTGCATATGAAAATAACAGAAAATGAACGTTGTAAAAAAAAAGTGGAGGGTCAGCTCCTGGTTCCACGTGCCTGATACGTTTGTATATTTAGTGCACATAAATTTGCTCGTGCGCGAATCTGTCGATATTTGATATCGTGAACATTTATATAACTTTGTAAATTAACAGCACAGTCGAAAAACAGTAATGCTTTTAATTGTATATCACATACATATTACGAGTACTAAGTATAAGTGGCGGTCGTCAGTTAAACAAACATTAATTATCAGCTTCTAATATTGCATCCAAATTTTTAATTATAAACAAACTTTGCATTGCCTAGATATAGACCATCTTATACTTAACCCACCTACGTGTTCTTGTACTTCGTCTTCTATCAACTATAGTCCAGCTGGACATGTCATTACTGGTGATGTTGATATACATGTAGTTGAAAATGAGGATATCAAATCACTTATTCTAAAAGGTCCTAAATACAGAGAACATTGGTCTTTCAATTGGCGACAGAACTTCATCTCTATTTTGAGTTCTGTCAAGGATTATGCCAGACGATGGACTAAATATGAAAAAGAACTTGATACATTGTCAGAATGGATTCAAAGTATAAGAGGAATATTAAAATCCCGCATTAGACATATTAAAACAAAAGTACGTACCATCCATCCTCCGTGTTTAATCAACCAGAAGTAATAAAAGACTTAGATAGGTTACATGAGGAATATGTTTTAGTTTCAGCTGACAAAGGTTCTAACACTGAGCATTGTCTTTGTTTGTAAAGCTCATTATTACAACTGTATTTTAAACGAACTTGGCTTTACTAAGTAACTCCACTTTTGGTAATCGTACTTATACTCCAAATGCCCTTTCAGAAGATGAAATTCTTCAAAACCATGTTTCAATTTTAGACACATTTCATATTGCAGTCAATGGGTCGAATGAATATGAGTTACCGTACCTATACTGGATTCCTAAACTACATTAAAAACCCTTATAAACAAAGATACATTGCTGGAGCCAGTAAATGCTCTACCAAGCCTCCATATTTATTCCTAACGAAAATATTAACAGCTGTGAAATAGAAACTTCAAACTTACTGTGCGACTACATATGCTAGAATTGGTGTAAATCAAATGTGGATTCTAAAAAATTCTAAAGAACTTTTAGTAAACTTGAAATCGCAAAACTTTTCTCAAATCAACAACATCAAAACGTATTACTTTTCATCACGTTAAACGATCATTCCTCATGATAAATTAAAGACTAGACTTTTTGACATCATCATAGACAGTTGCTTCTTCAACAAAAATGGAAAACATAAATATTCCTATCTAGTGATCAGTCATCCAAAAAATTACTTTGTTAAACACCACTCTGATTTTATGCACAAGTACTTTGAAGTTGAAATAAGAAATATGCTGGAGTTCCTCATTGACAATACATGTACATGTATCTTCATATGATATTTGGTGATCAGGTTTTTCAACAGCCTGTTGGAATTCCCATGGGCAGGAATTGTGTTCCTTTCTTATCTGACCTGTTTTTATATTCATATGAAGCAGAATTTACGTGAGAAGAAAAAATATCTTGCTGTGACCTTAAATGCGACATTTAGATATATCGACGACGTATTATCTATTACCAATAATAACTTTCATACATGAAAGGTGAAGATAACGAACAGTGATCAATCTCATAACTCCTATAAGCAATAAAAAAACAGAGTTCCTAGAAGGAGTAAGCATCCCCTGTCGACCGGTCACACCCGCCGTGAGCCCTATATCTTGATCAGGTAAACGGAATTATCCGTAGTCAAAATCAGTGAGCCAAGAACAGCCTAACAATCGGCATAAAACATGTCAGATAGCATTTGACCCAATGATAGATTGTATTGGCAAACTAGATCGTTATAACGAATGAACGATCATAGAATTTGCGAAATACTGACAGGGGTCCGTGTTTGCCCAGCTCAGAATTTCGTATTGCTTATAGGAGTTTTGAGATTGATCACTGTTCGTTATCCTCACCTTGATATGTTTATCTTTGTAATGACTGTAATGAAAAACAAAAGTCTGTAAACCCGCGACCTACGTTAAATGATAATACCATACATGTATAACCTGTCAACCATATAGATCAGTTGATTGTAAAAGTAGTGTTAGGTATAGGGATCCGAGTTAAAAAGGTCCTCAGTAACCCTTGCTTGTCGTGAGAGGCGACTAAATGGGGCGGTCCTTCGGATGAGACAGCAAAAACCGAGGCCCCATGTCACAGCTGGTGTAGCACGATATTAAAGATCGATCCCTTGCATAGGCCTGAAGTTTGCATCCCTTCACCGACAATGGTGACGTCTCCATATTAGTGAAAAATTGTCGAGAGGTACGTTAAACAATTTATAACCAACCAACCATCAACTTTCATTCACCATGAACAACATATTTATTTCAATATTGACAAATTTCCCGAATTGACATTCAAATGGTATATGTTTTAGCCACGATTGCATACCAATATAGCGATAAATAAATACCCAAGAATGTAGTGAGGATTAATATTGGCTTGTTTGTCGATTATATTAAATCTATATCTGTTTATAAAATTGCTACAAACAGACTTCAAACTTTCTCACTCTAAGTTGCACATGACGTCACAGAAAATGGCGCAAAATATCGAGAGTGAATATGCATAATGCAAGATTGAATTTCGTTTAACTAAAAAAAAAAAGTATTTAATTTTTAAATCATTTAATAACTTTTAAAGTGATGACTTATAAACGATGCTGATTGGTTGAAAAATTCGTTTGATTTCTCTGTCAAAATTTCGTTCGGAGTTCATCTGCACTAAGCACACGGGATTACTTTTCTCTGGAATGCGTCTTCCCCGTTCTAATTTTAGCGCTATTTATAGAACGGGATTTTCCACACAAGCATTATATATAACGAAATGCATTTGTTTCATTTTTGTTTTTCATTGCTATCAAAAATAAACACAACTAAAGATATGAATAAAATACAAATTAATTTAAAGAAACAACATACATAGGCGATGACGTGGCAGAATAGTCAATATTTGATGACGTTGACCACTTACTGGTAGAAGTAGACAGATTACACGAGTTCCCGGTATGAATCGTCTGCTTTACGAGATCGATAACATGACGGAGCAAGTGGCGACTTCTGATCTGGTAAATATCAATGAAATTGAACTGCGTTATATGGGGCTCAGTCAACGAGTGCGTTTTGAACATTTTCCTCGATATTGAAATGTAGCCGAGTTGCATTCCACCGTTCCAACGACACAACCAGTGTTCAACGTCTCCTCCAACACGATGCAGCATAAATCCAGTCACCGCTTGTTATCTTCCTGTATATTTAATTCAGCTTTTAACCATTGCACCTTTAATTTGGCGTATAATCCATTTAAATCTGCACAGTAACTGTTCCTGCCCTGAACGCACAGCCATGCCGTTTTGTTTTTGTTTTCATTCTTGCCTATATGTATTCCTACGCGCCATTTCAGAAACGTTAATTCAAGCTTTTTGATGGGAGAAACTGTTTGTTTTTCTATCTTAAAAACATAATTAAATGATAAGAAATGAAACTTATAATTCTTTGTTTGATGCATGTATCAAACGAAACATTGGACGGAAAACTACGCGCATTGATGTAGTTTTCCGTCCAATGTTTCGTTTGATACATGCATCAAACAAAGAATTATAAGTTTCATTTCTTAATACATCCAAAGTCAATTCTGGCACACAAAGAATTAATTTTGATAAAGATATTGTAACATATGTGATATGTCATTTTAAAGTCCTATCAAGAGTCATTCTTACAATGAAGCATCGAACTAGATCTATCAGCGACATAAATTGTTCATTTACAAGATGATATAACATCGTTTCATTCTTCCATTTCATAAAAAAAAAATCTCATTTCATAAGGAAATTCCCAATTTAAACACCAGTATAACAGGCATTTATAATTGCTTAAAAAAGTGTTCCAATATTTGATTCTTTCCTTTATTTGGCAACTGCAGCAAATTATTGAAAATTATAAATGTAAGTACTTTCAGTACTTTGATTTTCTTGGTTGTAATGCTTCAGTAACCTGGAATTAATCAAGTTGATCACGACCATTTGATGTCGAATGTTTTCATAGACATATATGTAGAATAATGAATTTCGTTGATTTTCATCGTCATGTGATCTCCACATTTCCATTTTCTCATGTAGATCCGCCAAACTCCCCGTCGAGGCCTCATTACGTCACCTACGATAGACCTCTCCTATGTGACGCACCACAATATACAGATTTGTATATTGTGAGTCCGCGATTATCACGCAGACAAATTACACTAAAGAAGTAGTTCGCAGTTAAAAGTCTGAAGATATTAATATTAAAAGCATTAATATAAAAGTATGGATTTTATTTTAAACATAAAATGATCAAAAGATCATTAAAAAGTAGGGAGACTCTGTTCAAATTATTGTGTAAAGTAATGAATTTGATGTTTACGTTCTTGTTTTGAAAGTTGGTTACGTTTGACGTTATGTTTTTTCGTCATTCTACAGTGACGTCACAGTATACGCGGCGTACGAAATCGCTATCCCATAATGCCTAAGTGGAAGAGTTTGGTTTGTGAGCAAACGAAACGAACTCTGGTGGAAGTTTGGTAGATCCGCCACGACACTTCGAAAAAAAAAGAAGGGTATTGTGACGTCAAAACGTAGACCGTGGCGTCACGGATCTGTCTTGTCGCGGTAAATTTTACATTTGTTATGGTCTACGTAGTGTAGGGAATGACAAGATTAAAACCACGATGTACCGATTGAAGACTAGGACGAAAATGAGGTAATCTATGTAAGTTTGTAATGAGATATTGCATGTGACTGTTGCGAGATCTCCGCCATTTTTTTCTCTTTTTTTTTTTGAGGGACTTGGGGGGGGGGGGGGGGGGGGTTGAATATATATTTTTATATTAATGATAGGATATGATATTCTTTCTTTTTTCAGGCAACTAAGTTCACTTGCCCAAACTTAAGATTTCTTTTTTCAGGCAACTATTATTCGGGTTCACTTGCCCAAACTTAGGATTTCAGGCAACTATTATTCGGGTTCACTTGCCCAAACTTAGGATTTCTTTTTTCAGGCAACTATTATTCGGGTTCACTTGCCCAAACTTAGGATTTATCATTTACCACTCAGTGTCTGAGATTCCCCAGGTAAGGAAAGTGGAAATCATGCTAGTTTAATTGCTGTACAGTATGTAGACCCATTGCTATAAAGTACCTGTCTGTTCTCATCCTTCGTTACAAATTGTTTTCTTAAAAATGCCATGGTCAATTACCACCAAAATTGCTATGATAATTGATTGGAACATCTCTCAGGAGAACAGAAACTGAGAAAGTAGGCCTAAGTGCATCTTCACAAGTCAAGGGTTATTGATTCGTTACCTCGCACTGCGACTTGTGAAGATGGCCTAAGTGCAGTGTCGTGATGCGTGGCCCATGGGATAGTAGGATGGCTGGGTTAGTGAAAATACATTAAATGTTGAAAAATCTTCTCTTCTCTAGGCAATTCCATGGTGATCAGAAAGGTCTCTACCATTAAATTGTGAAATGTGTCCCCTGGGTCAGTCTCCAAGCTCCAGATGGCAGGGCTATATTGAGGATCATATTATGAATAACATATTGCAGGTATTTATATCTGTAAGTCTTCTTTAACAAACATCAGAACTGGGTATGTAGTGATTATCATAATATGAATATGGAGATGAGTCCTCTAATTCATAACTCCTAGCTGGGTTATTGGCTCTGGTTCCAGGGTGAGGCTCTATACTGTGTAGCGGTCAGCCGGGTTCGATTGCCAGTCGCCAGATAGCTCAGTTGGTAGAACACCTGACTAGAGATTCAGGGGTCGGGTTTGAATCCCAGTCTGGTCCGTTGCATTTTCTCCCTGTTACATTTGCAGGGCTTGAAACTAACTTTTTATGTCACCAGTCCAGTCCAGTCCACCAGAATTTTCCAGACATAATTAAACATATTTCGTTAATGTTATTAAAATGAAATATGTAATTTAACTCATTTACAATATGCCTTAGACCATATTGTAATACTTATATGTGAGATTTATATTTACTAATCAGGTTTGCCTGATATCTACAGAGGAATGCCAAATGCTCGTTTAAGATTCACAAGTATACAAGTATTTTCCAGAATGACGTTTTAGAAAATTGACCAGTCCCATCGGACTGACTAAAACAAATATCAGTCAGTCCGCCAGACTTTTAACCAGTCACGGACTGACGGGCAAACGTCAGTCAGTCCACCAGACTTTTAACCAGTTACGGACTGACGGGCATATATGTTAATTTCGAGCCCTGATTTGGTGCTGTAGACCAGCCCTTGGAACTGACAGGTGAAAATGTCTGCCAGGGGATTAAGAACCTAGGTTAATGTCTTCAGGTGTGAAGACATTTTTAAGGAGGGAGGAGTTTAGCGGTCAGCCGGGTTCAATCACTGGTGTCTAGATAGCTCAGTTGGTAGAGCATCTGACTAGAGATTCAGGGGGCCCGGATTCGAATCCCAGTCTGGTCCGTTGCATTTTCTCTCTTCCTGTTACAACTGTAAACAACTTTTATTATGTGTTAGAAATTTTTACGAGAGCCTCGATCATCATCAGGAATATTTCTCACAGTGTTTAAGATTAGCTTTGTGATGAAAATTGGTTGCCATGAACCAGTTCATAACTGGAAAATCACGAAAAAAAGTGTGATCGATTAAAAGTGGGTTTACAGTGGCTCAAAAACTGAAAATGTATTGCATCTTTTAGAAATGCTCTTTATTCCTGAACATCAAGGCCATGCATTGCACAAAGGTTGCTTATGAACAGACAATGTGTCATGATCCTGCATGAACCAAGGTGAAGGTCAGTATGTGAAAGATTTTTCAACTTGTTTCTGAATCGTTTTCTGTATACCATTTGATGATGCATATATATATATGCTATTGATAATTTACAAATAAAGTAATTATTGTTTATATTAGTTCATACTCGGGGAACAAAGATTACAAAAGACCAGAATTGGAAGAATTTTATCCTTTTTAATCATATAAAAGCCATGCAGTTCCAGAGTTACTGATCATGTGGTACCCGGATGGCTGTTAAGGCCCATAGGCCTCTTATTTAAACATATAGGGATAAAGGTATATTCTCCGTACCTAAATTCCTGTAACACAGATAAATTATACCCAAATTTCAAGGTCAAAAAGCCATGAAGATTAAATTCTTACCACAGATAATGAGAACTTGTATAATGTGGAGATTATGCAATGTGTTAGAGAGTACATCTTCTCCCTATATACAGGGTTCTTGTATTAGTGGAGTGGTGGGAAGGATGTGAACAAACATGCCTGGATTCACGGGAACAGGAGAGACACTACAACAGCAGGTGCCCCCAAACAAAGAAGACCACAGGGCAGGGCATGATCAGGTCTGCAACAAGGTATGTCATATAAAGCATTTAAATGTTTGTCTTATCAAAGTTTTTGTTCATTTGTTTCAAACTATAACTCTCATGGAGTTCTATCTGAAAATACCGATGTCTTAAAAAATGAATATGGGGTCTATTACATGTATAAACTTTTGATATTTACTACATCAGTTTGCCATATCGTTAAAATTTTAGGGTCTATATCTATTATAAGTATGTTCTCATCATATATGGGTCATATTAATAAATATTGCATGTAGATGAGGGTTACATTGAAAATTTTCACCCCAAGAAAACCCTTGTCAACTGAGGCATAGCCGAGGTTGACAATGGTTTTTCGAGGGGTGAAAATTTTCAATGTTACCCTCAACTATCTGCAATATTTGTTTTATCATACTGAATGTTATATAAACAATAAAGCAGAAAAACTTGCATCTGTTGTCATTTGATCAATCACTGTCATGAGATATTTCGTATATCGATGCGGGTATTCGCATTTATTACAAACGATCAAACAACATCTAACAATCTACGGCGAACCGTATGCGGGTAAATTTGACGCATATGTGATAATTTTTGTAATGTCACCCGTTGTCAAGTACTATTACCCGTTCCTAGATACTATCACCCTGGACCGCATGCTTTCTGTTCTCAGAGGGTAACATATCATGTTTTTTCAATTGCTTCTGGACCAATCAGATTCAAGTATTTTACTTGAAAATATAATAATAAAGTTTGGTACAGTGTGTAACTGTCCATCTGTCAGCACCTTGTGGGCCATATAGAAACAGTACTTATAAGGCTAGGATCACCAAACTTGATATATATGTTCTCAGTAATTGGTGGTAGCTCAGTGGTAGAGCGTTCGCTTCGTAAGCGGGAGGTTGTGAGTTGGAGCCTCGTGGTTGCGTCAAACTTAAGACATAGGGAGTGAGTGCTCCTTCGCCAAACACTCGGCATTTAGAAGTGAGAATCACGGGTCTTTCGAATATGAATCACCTTAAAAATGGAGGTCCTGTGTCATGCAGGTGTTAACATGCTAAAGAACCCTCCCTCACTGCTATAGCCCTGAGCGCTAAGCATAGGTCTGAATTTGTGGTGTGTCACCGTAGGGCTGAAACGATTCACCGAAATATCGATACTGTTCAATATCAACGCTTAATTCAATGTTTTAATTAAATATTTTGAGAACCCTTTGCTTGACAAATATCAAACTTGGTACACTAGTACATCCTAAGGAGTAGTTGACCCCTATTGATTTTGAGATCACATGGTCAAAGGTCAAGGTTCAAACTGGACATAGGAAGATACTCTCCACTCAATACAGACTGTACTGGAAACCAACATACAATGTATATTCTTTTTTACTTCCGTAAATTCGACAACTCTGGTTTTAATGACTATCATAAAGTTTGTGTGCATTTTGTTGTATAATTTTAATTAAAAGTGTTGGCAAGCATAAAGATTGAGGCAATATTTGTCATTTTGTTTTTTAAAAAGTGATATTTGTCACTCAACAGAAAATCATGACAATTCTCAAAACATTGATATTATTTGTATTACTTGCGGTATACAGGCTTGTGCTAATAGGTACAACCATAGACCCTTTAATGCATCAATAAAATGTTCATTATTTATCTGTGTCTATGGAATATCTTTCTGTGATAAGAGAACTTACCCCTCTCTGAGAGAGAGTGTAAGGGAGTGTAAGTGAGAGAGAGACTACATGTAGACTTAATTTAATGTCCTGATTTTCTACTAAAACATTTAGTCTGATTGCACTTTTACGCTTTATTAATGCATTTATATATATTTATTTCACATCGTGAGGGGATGCTCTGGTCTTCTTCTTTCATTGATTACCACTTCATCACTGAACAGAACTGGACAAGCTTTGCTGCATAAGCATTATTCTTGTTAAAGAATGGATCAATGGAAAGTTGATGCATATAAATTTAAATCTAAAGTTCATTTGTTTTTTTGATTGGTAAAAACTATAGACAATTTCAGTATATGCAATTTTCATGAATTTTGTGACTGACCTTTGATGCAGTTAGGTTGTTTATCAGTGTCGTCTTAAGACCTTTAATTTGTATTACGATAAATAGATGTTGTATATAGATACCAAGATCGCTAAAGTATCTAGGAATTAGGTTATATACTTGTGTTTAAAAATCCCACCCAGGTATGATCAGGTGTATTACAGTTACTGAATGATGAACAGGTACTTGATTGCAATTGGCTGCAGGTCCACAGCTGATGCATATTAGTAGGATCTCCAGTGGTTTGTGATGATTAATATTCAACGGCTTGTGTGTTTCCATGGAAGATTCATTTTAGCACATGTTAACAACAGCAACAAGAACCCCCTCCAGTTTTATTTACGTTACTATTTGGCCTTCAAAGCCGCATAACATTCTGTAGGTACATCACCATCAACATTTTATAAACAGACTGTAAAATTGACATCACAAACGGTGTAGGAAAACATAGTGGTAATAATTAGAATTTACAGTGATGGGTGATATCCACTGGATAAAGGAGTAAACATGTGATAATAGGTATGTATGTGTGTGTGTGTGTGTCTATATATATATAGATATATATATATATATATATATATATATATATATTCCATGGAAATGTCACAGGTCCTTGGAGATGACCTTAGAAATATATATATATATATATATATATATATATATATATATATATATATATATATATATATCTCTCTCTCTAAGGTCATCTCCAAGGACCTGTGACATTGACACCTATATATCTATATATCTATATATATATATATCTATATATATATATATATGCAGTTTTCTAAATTAACCATAGACCGATAGATCTAGTCTAAGTCAAATGACACCGATCTATGCCAATTGTGATTGAGATAGACCAAATTGTCTATTCCAATTTTCTAGCAATAGAGTTATCCCAAAAGTTGACGACTGATAAATGTTATGAGGAAAAAAGGACATTATTATGGAAATGGAAAACAAATATGCTTTTTTATGTACATTAGAAGTGAATAACAATGTTTTAAATTTGTGTTATTATTTTTTTCAATGTTGCGGTCTATGCCAATTCGATGAGGTCTATGTCATCTTGTTTTGAACACTGTACAAAGTAAAGATCTTCAGGTTAATGATTGGCATTTAACAATTTTAGTTTACCGTCTGTCTGTTTGTCTGGACCTTGTAGGCAAAATGCCAAATGAACTGTAAGCTCCAGGATCTTATAACTTAGTACATTTCATCATCATGATGGGAGGAAGATGTCTATTGTTTCTCAAGGTCAGGTCAAAGGTCAAGGCCATAGTATCAGTTAATAGGAAAACTTTGAAGGCAAAATACAGACCAAACGTTTTGGGCTAGGACTATCAAACTTGGTACACATACTCCTCATGCCAAGTGTAGGACACATTTTGTTTTTCAAGGTCAAAGATTAAGGTCGTAGTATCACTTGGTAGAAAAGCATTGTAAGCAGGATACAGACCAACCTGTAAGGTTCAGGATCTTACCACTAGGTACATTTGATCACCATGATAAGAAAAAGATGGCTATTGTTTCTCAAGGTCAGAGGTTAAAGGTCAAGGTAGTAGTATCACTTAGTAGGAAAACCTTGTAGGCAGGATACAGATTGAATTATTTAGGCTAGGACCGTCAAACTTGGTACACATAATCCTCATGCCAAGTGGAGGACACCTTTTGTTCTTCAAGGTCAAAGGTGAAGTTTGTAGTATCACTTAGTAGGAAATCTTGTGGACAGGATACAGACCAAATCCTTTGGGCTAGGACTGTCAAACTTGGTAAACATTGTACTTTATGCCAAGCAGAGGATGCCTATTGTTTCTCAAGTTCAAAGTCATAGTATCACCTAAGAGAAAAACCATGTTTTTGTTATGGATACAGATATTGCCCTGAAATTTAGTGAAAAGCTCCCATGGGGATTCGGGTTAAAATAAGTCCCCAGTATCCCCTTGCTTGTCGTAAGAGGCGACTAAATGGGGCGGTCCTTCGGATGAGACCGCAAAAACTGAGGTTCTGTGTCACAGCAGGTGTGGCACAATAAAGATCCCTCCCTGCTCAATGGCCATAAGCACCAAGCATAAGCCTAGATTTTACAGCCCTTCACCAGCAATGGTGACGTCTCCATATGAGCGAAATATTCTTGAGAGGGACGTTAAACAATATTCAATTAATCAATCAATCAATCCTCTCAGAGGAATATAAGTTTAGTTTGCATTTCAGCTGGATTGGCAACATGACCTACTTTATGAATAAAAGTAGGTCAACAAATTTTCCAGATTATTTTCTTGTGATGAATACAGGTATTGCCCTAACATTTTGTTACAACAGAGAAATACATATACGGTTCACACTTCAACTTGATTGGTGCACCATGACCTACTTTAGGGCTAAAAGTAGGTCAAATATTTTTTTAAAATTTTTTTCCTCATGGTTACAGACATTGCACTAACAGGCGTATGTTGTGCCATTGGTGGTACTCTTGTTTTTACACTTTTTTGCCAACTCGGATTATAGAAACAGAAAACGCTACTTAAATGCTTTGATACAAGTAGATGCAAGTATTATTATACCCCATGCAATGAAGTTGCAGAGGGTATAATGTTTATAACTGTCTGTCTGTTCCTAGTCAGTGCAACTCCTCTGAGACCACTAAACAGAATTTTGTGAAACTTTGTAGTTAATAAGAACATACTGTTTAGATGTGCATATTCCCAGGAAATTTTGATTCAATAATTTTTATGGGAGTTATGCCCCTTTTAAACTTAGAATTTCGAGCCCATCTGTCCTTTTTTTGTCAGCGCAACTCCTATGAGACTGCTCAACAGAATTTCGTGAAATTTTGTAGTTAATAAGGACAAACTGTAGGTGTGCATATTCCCAGGAAATTCTGATTCATTAAGTTTTCTGGGAGTTATGCCCCATTTGAACTTGAATTTTAAGCCTGTCTGTCCTGTTCTTGCAGTAATGTACAGCATTAATATTCATTGTGAGGCATTGTCAAGCAATGTTGGAGCATGGGGTATGTGAGCTTGCTCACTTTTGCTCTAGCTCTTTCATCTTTATAGAAAATGCCATGCTTAACAGGGTTTGAAACTAACTTGAAACCTTTGGTAGCCGTGTGGGCTACTGACTGAACCTTGCAATTTCAGAGGCCCACATCAAAATTTAGTTGCCCACAAATTAGAATGTTTATCATTTAGAAAACCATAGTGTATTTTCATGTTTAGTTTCTACGACGTGCAACTGGCAACAAACAATCGGGACCCTGTGGCATTTGATGGCATTACAGAAAAGAGTATCATGGTGCATATGATAAAACAAAAAGACAACAAAAATTCTTGGAATCATGGAAGATCAACTGACCACGACATTACACCACATGCCCCATGCATGCGGCGAGCATGTTTTCTAGCCTTTTCCCTGAAGATTAATTTACAATACGAATAAGTCAAACCCACTTCCGCCTTTTCTAGCCACGGTCTGTTAGTTTTTCATGATTCCAAGAACTTCTGTTGTCTTTTTGTCATTTCGTAATCGCTGTGATACTCTTTTCTGTCGGTATTTTTTTGCTTCTCGGGTTCACTGACCCCATTTATAAATCACCACATTGTCAGTATTTCAGAATCACTTGGATGCTTTGCAGAGAAGTGCTTATAAAAGAATTGTGAAGCGCTTTGCAGATCACAAACTTTTTCTAAAAAAAAAAAAATTTAATGATCAGACAAAATTAGAAAACAACTATTTCGTAAATTTTCTAATCGCCATGTGGGCAACTTGAACCATAATTTTAATTCGCCCAATTGGAAATTTAATCGCAAATGGCAAGTGGGTGACTGTTAATTTCAAACCCTGCTTAAATACTGTGATACAAGTGAATATTAACAGTAAAGAAAATACTGCCTAAATACTGCTTGAATGCAATATAATTATCTGAACACAAAATGTAGCTTAATTACTGTAAGACAAATATATACTAATAATCACTATCGAAAATGCTGTTTGAATGTACTGCACTGTTATATGAAGTAGGTATTGGTGAATGTGACAATGCATATAATGAAGGGACATAGTTTCTGGTGGCAGATAGCTCATTCATGGGGTGTCTTCTGCTGGCTTACTCTAGTGAAATTAATGAATTTGTTTTAATCACCTATTTATTCATAATTGCACTGCTTATGTTCATGTTGCCAGTAAATATATTTTGTTGTGTATAGTTAATTTGACAAAGCATTGGATTAAAGTATGAATTTCTTTAACTATAGCATCAGTTGTAGGTATAATTTTACCGATGACATCATTCCCCCTTGTGTACCCCATAATGTGAGCCTGTATATGAATTTTCATACAGGGTAAGCTGTTCTCAAGTCCATCGAGTAATGCCTTTGTGTCCCATTCCTCGAGACGTGTCATGTATTCTACTGAGGAGTTTGTGTCTGAAGATCTGGTGAGCCACTCCTACGGGGGGACGCCGGGTGTGCCAGCTGTCCAGCCCCACCCTGCAGCGTATGGCAGCTACTCACAGAATATGGTAAAGAATTCCTAGCTTTACAATGGGTCTGCAAATCTTTAATATGCAAAAAAAAATTTCTGTAAATGATCTGGTACATCAGTTCCTGGCTTGGTAATAATTCATGCATTTTGAAATTTTAAAACCCCTAAAATCAAGGATTATGGGGGCATATATTATGTTTTCTTTTATGCTCCTGAGATAAATAGTTGGAGAGCATATTGTATTATTCCCGTCTTTCTGTCTGTCCATCTTGTTTTGGCATATGCTGCAGCTTTAACCTTGGTCATAGCTCGAACTCTACAAAATACAACCATACATGCCATCTCATTCAAAAGACTCGGAGCTTTTAAGTTTTAATGCTGAGTGTTTAGTGAAAAATTGAAGGTGTGACAGGAAGGGAGGTGTTGCAGTGGAGCAGACCGGGATCTGAGACCTGGGGCTACTGAATCTCTTAGCTTCTTTACCAACTGAGATACATCTGGCCACTGGTGATCTGACTTGTCTGACTGCCACATTCCTCCTTCCTTATGTGTCATCATACCTTGAAGACATCATCTCAGGCATTTCTGCCTACTGGTTCCAGGGGCTGGTCAGGGCATGAAATGTAGAAAATGCAATGGACCAGAACGGGAATTGAACCTGGGCCCCTGAATCCCTAGTCAACCAGGGATGTGTGATTACCATCGCCCAACTCCAGGGGCTACACAGGCAAATGTGCCTCACGTGAATTGTAAAGATTGCAGGCAAGCAAAAATTTGCATGTTTGGCTAGTAAATCTTAAACAAAAGTAAACACATTATTCGTTGTACCACTGTCAATATTACGTTAATTACACAGGTAGGTAGGTAGCTATTATTAAGGTGTCCGTTGATTTGTTTCCCATGGATTTGTTTCCATTACGTGTTTTCATAGGATTAAAATAACAGTGGGGTATAATCAATCTTTGACAGCTTGTAAAAATGACCTCACAAAAAAGGAAAATTTAGTCATTGGACACAAAATGCAAATTAGTAAAGTGCAATAGAAAAGAATTTGAAGTCAAAATCTAAATTGACAAAAGGGATTTTGATTATTACCTCAGTACTTTCAAACAGCTTGCTGCTATCGAAGTGCATTAAAAATAGTTTTTTCAAGGCTGGATTTACATCACATTAAAATCATCCTGTGGGGATCTGGGTTAGAATAGGTTCTCAGTACCCCTTGCTTGTCGTAGAAGGCGACTAAATTGGGTGGTCCTTCGGATGAGACCGCAAAAACCGAGGTCCGTGTCACAGCAGGTGTGGCACGATAAAGATCCCTCCCTGCTCAAAGGCCATAAGCGCCAAGCATAGGTCTAAATTTTGCAGCCCTTCACCGGCAGTGGTGATGTCTCCATATGAGTGAAATATTCTCGAGAGGGATGCTAAACAATATTCAATTAATCAATCAATCACACTAAAATCTCAAAATAAAGTAACTATAACATGTGACAGTGACAATGACTTTACAGTCAACATGCCACTTACTGATGTTATTTAGTGAACTTGATAGATAACTGGTCCTGAAATTCTGATGAGAGACTCTACAAATGTTAACACAGCGATGGTCTCAAGGGAGGAACTTACCACATTGTACTGATATTATAGTAGAAACATATACTGCAAGGGAAGTATTGGTGACAAGAGTGAGAACGAAAATTTAGACATTCCAGATGAAAATGTGACCTACAATTAACCTCAAAATTGTATTTGTAAGTTAAAAAAAAACTTGTACAGATGGTATAAAATCGATGACGGAAATTTTTGTAGACACAAGAAATTGAAATATTCATTGTTGATCAGCTCAATATGAAACAAAAATTAATAAAACTCACATATCTTTTTTTTAAAATAAAAATATGAAGTGGACTAATAATAGATTCAATTATTAAATTGTAAATTGAGTAATGTGATAAATTCACATCTGCTTTCGTACACAGGCAAATGTGCCTCACGTGAATTTCACGAGAAAATTTCTATGTGAAATTCACGTTAAAAGAGCATCAAATGTGAATTCACACGAAAAAAAATCACGTGAAATTCACATGAATTTCACGTGAAATTCACATAAAATTCACGTGAATTTCACGTGAAATCATTAACATGAATTTCACATAAAATTCACGTGAATTTCACATAAACTTTATAACGTTAAATCATACATGGATATTTTGATACTCTGAATCTCGGGTTCAGATGAACACAAAAAGGAGTACAAATCTGCTTTCAATCTGCTGATAATTTAATTGATTAAATTTGTTTTTACATGATTGTCTTCATTGTCTTTTCTTTCTTTTAATCTCTGAAAAAGAAATATTTATGTATTAAAAGGACTGTTCAATATACAAAAGGAGTCATCTTAAGCCTTATGTACACATACTGTACTATGAATGAAATTGCATGTAGATGTAGCAGAAACGAAGAAAAAAAAGTTGCAAAATTATCAATAATTTGTGTTTGAAAGAAACATAACCTTTTATATATCATCATACAGAATAGAATAGAATTATTATACAAGATACAGAAGGAAGTCATGGAATATGTTTTCAAATTGTCATGTTCTAGTCCAGAGGCGATTTGAAAATGACTTTGCATTCCTCATTATCTAGATGAAATCTATATAAATGCATTGCTTAAAATGAAACGATTGACATTGATAGAGCTTTCAAGCTTACATTCTTCTCATTTAAAAGTATTGTTAAAGGGGGGAGCAACCAATATATATACATTTTATTGGCATTACGATATATATAACAATCGATGGACATTGTTACACATCACCCCCCCCCCCCCCCTTCAACGTGCCTGATCTCGATGATGCCTCTATGAAGGTAATATAGAACGTTACTTAGCACCCCTAATCAATATCTAAATCGATTAAATTATAAAAATTATGTTCTGAATTACGATTACCATGTTCTCTGATGAATAAGGAAAGATTAACAAACCGTGTAGAGTTATGCGATTCTGCGACAAGTCCCCGAAGTGACTTCCGTATTTTCGCTGTCGTGCCTATTCGTTGACGTACCCCGTCTAAAGTAATTCTCATCAGTCTGAAATAAACGGTTGCATTAGGAACTTTAGATCACATAAATGTAATAAGCCTAATGGCTTGAATTTACACTGAACATTTATAATTACAATGCTCAATCTCATCTTACCTATAAGAGTTCCTATAGTACTTTCACATTCGCTGTCTTGCATACGTCAGACGCGTCAGACGGTTTACTCGAGTGTGACGTCACAGTCTTGTAAATATTACCGGAATCTGACTGTTACAGTGTAAAGCTTTATATATATTTTTAAAAGTTATCTAAATATACCTGGACAGTATTGTTAAGGATTGTTCATGTTTTTCGCTTTCTTCCGAGTGCTAGAAATCTGTGTTTTCCTTTTGATTGACGATCTGCAAATTCGGGATGGTGAATACGGCTGATAGAAAATTTTCATTTCTACATGCGTGTATCAGCAATTTCCAATAAGTCTAACTTTATGCATACACCAGCTTCCAAGGTATCACACCGGTAATTATTCTCGATGTATCTAATAAGGAGGGGGGGGGGGGGTAATTAAAATTGATGCCAAACTACCGACAGCGGAAAACAATATCATGGCATTTTTTCCCACCTGCACAATACTACCCTCAAATCACATGTATGTAAACAGCCCAAGTTCACTCCGACAAGTAGCCTGTTACTAACATCATAAAGCAGCGAGATAAAAACTTTAACTCATCTTCAGTAGTTTTACAAAACTGACAAAAACAACAATCTTTTGGAATGCATGGTTTTGAATATCCACCAGTTTCAATTTCTAAAGGGTTGGCAAATATTCTTAGCTATTTAAAACGTACTACTCTCACAAATGGAAATTTCAAATGGTCTTATTAGTTTTAATTCGTAGTTCTTTCTGATTTTACTGTAAAATAGTAATTTTCCATGTGTAGAAAATTTCGTGGTTTTGAAGTTGCACATTCTAACTCTATCAATACAGTGATTCTTCAAGTAGTTGGAAAATATGCTTTCATTAATATCTATGACGATGGGAGATTTAATTTATATTTTAATTCCTAAGAGAAAAAATAATGGGAAATGAGAGAAATCAGGTGTGGAAAGTACATGTAATCATACTGCGTACAGAACTACAATGCAAGTTAATAATTTCGCAAATAAACGAGGAGAGGGAGGCGTGAGCAGGATCTACTTTATTGGTCGTTTGCCTACATTTTATAAATGTACTCTAACTTTTGAATTGCCTAATCTCCATATCGTTTTATATTTTACCTTAATTTTATTTATTTTTTCGCTTGAATATATTAAGAAGTGTGAATATTTCACTTTAATCGCTTTTCTTGTGAAAGTTTTAAAGTGAATAGCTTTTCACGTGAAATTCGTGTGAAATTGTTCGTGTGAATTTCACATGAAGAAATTTCACGTGAAATTTGTGTGAATCTTTTCACGTGAATCAACGTTCACATTATTTCCTTGCGAAAATCAAATCACATTAAAATTTTCGCAAGGAACTAATGTGAAAAGTGATATAATGCTTTTCACGTGAAATTCATGTGAAAAATTTAACGTGAATTTCATGTGAATTGCTGTTCATGTGAAATTCATGTGAATATTTTAACGTGAATTTCACGTGAAAAGTGATTCACGTGAAATTCATGTGGACATATTAACGTGAATTTCACGTGAATCACTTTTCACGTGAAATTCACATGAAATTTACGTGAATTTCACGTGAAAGGCTCATGTGAATTTCACGTGAACAGCATTTCACGTGAAATTCACGTGAGGCACATTTGCCTGTGTACCAATTGTAAAGATTGCGCGCAAGCAAAAATTTGCATGTTTGGCTAGTAAATCTTAAACAAAAGTAAACACATTATTCGTTGTACCACTGTCAATATTACGTTAATTACACAGGTAGGTAGGTAGCTATTATTAAGGTGTCCGTTGATTTGTTTCCCATGGATTTGTTTCCATTACGTGTTTTCATAGGATTAAAATAACAGTGGGGTATAATCAATCTTTGACAGCTTGTAAAAATGACCTCACAAAAAAGGAAAATTTAGTCATTGGACACAAAATGCAAATTATTAAAGTGCAATAGAAAAGAATTTGAAGTCAAAATCTAAATTGACAAAAGGGATTTTGATTATTACCTCAGTACTTTCAAACAGCTTGCTGCTATCGAAGTGCATTAAAAATAGTTTTTTCAAGGCTGGATTTACATCACATTAAAATCATCCTGTGGGGATCTGGGTTAGAATAGGTTCTCAGTACCCCTTGCTTGTCGTAGAAGGCGACTAAATTGGGTGGTCCTTCGGATGAGACCGCAAAAACCGAGGTCCGTGTCACAGCAGGTGTGGCACGATAAAGATCCCTCCCTGCTCAAAGGCCATAAGCGCCAAGCATAGGTCTAAATTTTGCAGCCCTTCACCGGCAGTGGTGACGTCTCCATATGAGTGAAATATTCTCGAGAGGGACGCTAAACAATATTCAATTAATCAATCAATCACACTAAAATCTCAAAATAAAGTAACTATAACATGTGACAGTGACAATGACTTTACAGTCAACATGCCACTTACTGATGTTATTTAGTGAACTTGATAGATAACTGGTCCTGAAATTCTGATGAGAGACTCTACAAATGTTAACACAGCGATGGTCTCAAGGGAGGAACTTACCACATTGTACTGATATTATAGTAGAAACATATACTGCAAGGGAAGTATTGGTGACAAGAGTGAGAACGAAAATTTAGACATTCCAGATGAAAATGTGACCTACAATTAACCTCAAAATTGTATTTGTAAGTTAAAAAAAAACTTGTACAGATGGTATAAAATCGATGACGGAAATTTTTGTAGACACAAGAAATTGAAATATTCATTGTTGATCAGCTCAATATGAAACAAAAATTAATAAAACTCACATATCTTTTTTTTAAAATAAAAATATGAAGTGGACTTATAATAGATTCAATTATTAAATTGTAAATTGAGTAATGTGATAAATTCACATCTGCTTTCGTAATCATGATGGAGATGCAAATGCAAAATGAGGCCTCTGATATGGTCAACATATTTTGAACTTCGGTTATATTGAAAGAAAAAGATTGGTGTTCTGAATATCAATATATCAGGAGTAAGCTGTATAATTTTGAGAAGCTGTGAAATAATTGATTGAGAACGATGCATGGGAGGTAACTTGGTCTATGATTATATTGTTGTTAGAGTTACCTCTCTTGATTTGTGATCTGTTTCTCTCTGGTTTTCTTTCTCTCTCTTATCTGTGTTTCTCTCTATCTCTTCTTCTCTCTGTTTATATCTGTTTCTTTGTCTCTATTTCAGACTATCTCTCTATCCTTTTTCTCACTGTCTGTTTGTTTATATGGCTTCCTCCCTCTCCCTTATCTCTGGTCATATTTCTCTCTCTCAAATACATTTGAACTCTAGCAAATTAGACTTCACAAGAAGAGTCTCTGTCACTAAAGGATGGTCACTATTTCTTGGAGAACAACTTATCAAAGGTGAAGGTCATCTTTGTACCTATATATATTAATTAGATGGTGTCCCCATAATTGTGACTTAGTGAGGAAACTTTGCAAGAGGAGTCGTCACAAATCGTTTCAATATATCTTTAAGCAGGGGACCAGGGGACATAAGTTCACTGAACTAAAATAAAAAAGGGGTCTTATGACGTGGGTTCTTTTTCATTAAAGACCTGTTGTAAAGACTCTGCAAACAGAATGAAATATAGCCCTCCGAGCAAACAAGCAGACAAGGTCAAGAGTGTCATTTGTCCGTGATTTCGTCCTGACGCAGGATTTGCTTTACTTAAAGAGATTGTAAATTTTATTGATGCAAGTTAAAAAGTTGTTGGTCAAATAAGCCCCACATTAGGACAAAGTTTGTTCATATCTGGGTTCCTGGCTAAATCTTATTAACTTCAAGGGAATTTACTGTGTACAAAGATGGTTTATATTTGATAAGTCAGAATTTATGGAATGGTTTTTGTTGATGAGTTTATTTATTTTATTTAGAAGTGTAGATAACCACGATTTTGTTTGCTTATTGGTATGGACTTTTAAGGATTTACTGGAGAGTTTACTATGTTGTGGTTCACTTCATGACAGGATAGGATATGATACTGGCCCAGTTGCACAAAAGCAATAGAATTTGTATGCGAGACCTTATCAGGTGACTACTTTCCGAATACATGTACGTTTGTACGCAATGCTATCTATAGATATGGGCATTCCCAATAATAGTAAAACTAAGAGTGTGTGTAACTCAGCCTTAATATAAAAGGTGAAACTTAAAAACTTGTAGTTATAGTTTTTGTCGTTAAAACACCTAAATATTTCACCAGCTGATGCTACTGTGGAACTGCGTGGGTGGAGTTATCAGAACTAGCCGGGATTTTAAAGTACTCCCTTCTCCTACAATCTACAACCGAAAAATGTCTGATAATCACAAAATTATTCTTGTCGCAGCTGGCAAACAATATTCACTTTACACGGGTATATGGTAGACGCTGGTATATAACGTTTGCTCCAAATGTACTATAAACTAATTAACTTTATGATTGACTACTTTTAATTGCAAATTACCAGTGAAAGTCTGTTTCCAACAAGCAATATTCGTGAGTGAGCCAACATGTTGCTTGTGAATAAGGTGTAGATTTCATGACGAGTCCAAAAGGTGCACATGAATTTCGACGCATTTTGACAATTAACTCCTATATAAAAGTTTAAAGTAAAAATCGTTCGATAGAAATCAAGGATCGTTTTATCTGTTCTATCAGAACTTGTAATACTTGGTATGCTTATAGAATTGATAAAAATTCAACAGCTGATTACTGGGTAGCTAGAAAATAAATATATATATTTTATTGACAGGAATACAAAGAGCTCAAGTGGTTCCCTTAGTGTTTACCATAAGATCATATTACACAGTTTGTCTTCTGTCATTCTGACGTTTTGAACTTTGATCTCCAGTCTTTTATAATATCAGCAGTCAATCTGACCTTCTGACCTTGAACCTTAGATGTGCTGAATATTTGAATTCAATACCGCCATCTCTATGCTGTCTGTTCTTGCCCATTATTGATTTTGTATTGATAGTGTGTTGGATCTGATATTTGAGTTTTAAGAGATTGTTATCTCATTATGTGTGGATGTAAAACAGTATTAGTTAAGAAAAAGAACATGTTTGTTTTTTCTTCTCCGTGATCACACATTCCAGACAGAGGATGTCAAAGACTGATGGAGATCCTTAATGTCTCTCAATATCTTTTCTGTTATCCATAGTAGTACCTTAATTCTCAGGACTCATCAATATTTAGGGTCAAATTACTCAGGATCCAGTTAACGTTGTCTGACAGTTAGTTAACTTTAACAGACAGTTAACTTCCCTTTAGCTCTTACATTTTTAACTCATCTTCATTCAAGTGGACCCTGGACATGAGAAAATATGAGCTCAATATCTTGTGAACCCATTGTGTGTGTGATGGTCCGACGAGTTCGGTCGCTGGTGACGAGGTAGCTCAGTGATAGTAGAGCACCTGACTGGAGATTCAGGGGGCCTAGGTTTGAATCCCGGTCTTGTCCATTGCATTATCTCCCTTCCTATTACACATGATGTCAAACTTGGTACACTGGTACGGTACCCTGTAAAGAGTACATGGCCCCTGTTTGTTTTCATTTTGGATCTCACAAGGTTATAAATCATTCATACTGGATAAAGACAAAACACTGCTTATTTAGAACCTATTGCATTGTAGAGATTTAACTTAGTGTTGTGGTTGCCCCTGACTATCGCATATTTACAGACATTCTAGATATAAAGTTCAATCAATGAGAGGCCGTGTGCTTTTGAGTGCGATGCTCTAACCACTCGGTCATGGAGGCCCCTTTTGAAATTGAAAACTTTCAACTTTACTTTATTTAGTCCAAAAATGCAGTTATACATGTAGTAGAAATTAATCTGAATTTTTTTTAAAACCCCGGCCTGTTGGACTTGAACCCGCAATCTACAGATCAGCAGTCGACATGTTACTGACTGCATGAGTTCACATGCAGATACATGTAGGCAATCAAATTCAAAAGGAATATACAAATAGTTAATATTGCTGATATTTATATTTTCATTCATGCTTTAAAAGGAAGTCAGCCATTATGATGATGTAGTATATAGTCTCCTTAAAAATTCCAGTAGATTTAGCCAGCGCATTCAGGTGAATGATGGAGTCCATGCAGTGTCAGAAGATTTGATCAGATTGATCACTGACAAAATTCAGACACAACAAAGACATCCGTATTTTAAATTTGTAAAATTAGAACAGATTTGGTAGATTATTTTTAACACATTAATTAAGCTCTGTAAACCCGTAATAGTTCATTCTGCTAATCATAGGACACACTATAAATTGGTACACTGAGTATACCTGGAAGTTAATCTGCTGGAGGAGTTATCTATGAATATATAGGTATGTTTATAAATTAATTTCAGCGACAATCAATTCTACATAGGCAGGTACAGAGCACTGTAAGATCATCAGTATTTCAAGATAGGTGACACTTCAGAAATAATTTAATGAATAGTAAAATTAAGGTATTTAAAATGGTATTGCGATTCAATCTGCAATGTATGCAGCATGAGAAAATGATACATATATTTGACGAGAATTTGCGTGATATACAGGTATATCATGTATGAGAGTTGCGTCTTCTTTAGATGATTTCTGCAGTGAGCATGAATTTGGGAACTATTTCCTATTAACATTTCCAGCCAAGGGGTCTTATGGAAGCATTGAAAAGACATATATAGGTGGATTTTATTGCCCTAACTTATTTCTAAGGAGAATCATCAAGACAGTTGGAAGCAGACTTTTTTCATATGCTAGTTTTTTTTATATATATCATAATATTCAAAATATTTAAATGTCCATTAGCTAAGAATTTACAATGACGAAATGCATCATTAAGTTGATAGGCAGCTATTCTTTGTTCCTCATTTCACTGAACATCGAGGAGTACTGCTTCAAAATTCAAAGATGCAAAGTATACCGTGATTTAAAAATTTGTATAAAATTAAGATTAAGTGAACATTATTTAGCACATTTTTGACATCAGAACATACTTAATGAGGTACAGATTTTATGACCAGAAATATGATTATAGATATGAAGTCCTAAAAAGAGGAAACACCATGCTGTTTTACGTTTAAGGTTGGAATGGATACCTTTTTTTCAAACAAAAAAAATCTTGGAAATTTTGGGGATAGAGGATAAACAAAATTTGCTTCCCTGCTAACCAGAAAAGAGGAAAGTTTTCTTTGAATTAATGTCACTTTTGCTTCAATCAATGAATTTATCTAGTCTTCAGCATGCAAGATCACAAAACTGTCACATTGAATAGGTATTTTGATTACATTAAAATTCTGAGATTTGCATTTTAGGAGGATAAGATATGTTTTTGCATAATGGCTGACTATTTGGAGAATTTTAAGTAAGATCTGGGTCAGCTTGAAGACAGCTACTGGCTGTGATTTTTGATCTTACAGTTTGTATTTCAAAGAAACGACTATTGTAAAAAAGAATTTTAACATCTTTTAAAATGCAGTGCTGCGAGACCTGCAAGTCTTATAAAAAAACCTATATGGTGGCACTTCTATGGTTCGTTCATCCAATTCTTTTGTTCTGGGGCTGCGATGACACGCATGCACATGTACATGCCCAACTTTTCGCTTCAGAAAATTATTAATGATTGAAGCTATTTAAGTATTACAGTGAAGGATAGACATGGGCTGGGGGTATATACCATCTAATTAAGATCCCCTTTTCTTGGAGTAATGCTTATGTTATACATGTATGGTCAATTGCAAACCTTGATTTGCAGTGCCATCAAGTCCAAGACATTGCCTGGGTAGATATTTATATTCCCACACCTCATAACATTCTATACCAGATAGTATTAAGAGAGGAAATGACTGAAGTTAAGAGTTGATCAAACATTGAGCTCATTTAGTGCTACCAAGTTTTATCAAAATTGGTCAGATTATTAGGTTGGTAACATTTGATAACCTCGTCTCCATGAATGGTCAGAGGACGGTACTAGGGGTGTGCTAATTGTTTGTTTACTGTGGAGGCCCGGGTTTGTCACCCGAGTACATGCTTGGATAGTGGAAGTGATTCTCAACATTTATCTCAGCCTGAAACTTTTGGTGGATTCTTTGTTTTGAATTATGCATGTTGATCAGGGAGCAAGTAGTATGGTGATATGGGTAAGAACATATGATGAGAGGAAGAGGTCCATTCTAGGCTTGCAAGTATGCAATGCAAATCACCAGTGTATTTATTATTTTCTGTCGGGGAAATGCTGCATTTTCAATGTCCACCAGCTTGTGCTTGAAGTCGTTTTGATTTCGTAACCTAGTATTTGATCTACAAAATTTGATCATTATTAACTCATCCGAGCAAAAAGGTTTTTATTAGTCTTGATTTAAAGTTTGTCGTCTGTTAACTTTTCATATACATGTATATATTAAATTTATTGATCAATTTACAAACAATTGAATTTCCATTTGCCAACATTTTCAACTTTATGAAAATCACTAGATCTATTTCTCTACGCTGTTTGGATTTGGAAAATATGAGCATGTGCATACATCGACAATGATGAAATTTAAACAATATATTTATACCTCCCTTCATAGAAGAAGGGGCATATATTGCTTTGCACACGTTAGTATGGTTGTCAGTCACCCCCATACCTGTGCCGCAGATCTATAGACTTCGTACTTGGTAGAGTGATGCACATTTATAACATGTAAAAGGTCCAACATTGAGGTCACTACCAGACCAGACAGATTTAATGTGTCTCGTTTGGAGAATGCTTATTTCACAGATTTCATAATTTGTACAGAAAAACACATTAACATGCAGATGATCCCTACTGCTTGGTCAGGTTAGTATGTTCAAGATCAAGGTCACTACTAGGCCAGAGAGGTTTAATGTGTCTCCTACATACTTTACAATGGATAAATTAATTAAACCTATATATAAAGATAATATTTTGTCAAGTAAGATTTCTTACACAGTCAGTTTGGGATGTAATACGGAGTCATCCAGGGTATGAAATGGAAATCCGTATTGGGCGAGGCACCATTGTAACAAGAAGGGAGAAAATGCAATGGACCATACCAAAATTCAAACCCGGGCCCCCTGAATCTCTAGTCAGGTCGTCTACCAATTGAGCTATCTGGCCACCGGTGATCGAACCCGGCTGACTGCACATTTCATTGATGGCGTCACCATTGTCAAATTGATATGCCCTCGGTATGGAGACGTGTCATGTGGTTAGCTTTTACCCAATCAATTATCTACAAATTAGTCTCAAGCAGGATAAAGATGTATATTTAACAGTAAAGCAAATGATAACCTATGTGTTAACATTAGATGAATTAACAGGGTGTCAAGTTCCTATTTATTCCTATAACTTCTTATAAACTTGAAGGTTCCTACAATGTATATTTTCCCTATAAGTCATTAAAATCCCTATAAAGCCCTATATATTAAAAAAAATGACAGTCTTATTTTCAAAAATGATAAAAAAAGAAGAAAAAAAACCCAAATCCAGGAGCTGATGCTAGATTGATATTTGATTAGATTGTTATGAAGAGAATAACAATGATGATTGTATAAGAACTGTCTGTTGGATGGAAAACTGTCCACATCTGAAAGGATTTTGTCTTTGTTTATTATTATTTCTTCTCCAGTAAGATACTGTGCTTGCTAGAATTTTATGCAGAAACAATGAACTTTTATACAAATTTTTTAATAAACCCCCAATTTATTCCTATAAATCTGCTGTAAAAATCCCTATATTTGCCCTATAAACTGCAAACAAAATTCCTATAATCCTATATTTTTTAGACCAAAAGTGGCTTGACACCCTGTGAATATGAATTGGTCCAAAATGCAAAATGGATCGATTAACCTGGAGAACATACTCTCTCAGAAATGATTTTGATGAATTTACTTAAATTGATTAATTTACATCAGTTGGGTGTACTTATTGCCGTTTGTGACCTCTTAAGCAGAGCTTGCCTGCCACTCCTACAAACACATGGAGTGACCTATGGGTTTCTTGTATTACAATTATATTGTAATTAAGGGAAAGTTGATAACTCTAAAAACTAATTTAATGTACACATTGAAAAAAAAAGATAGATGAACATTGGACCATACAGCTTTAGGTAATTCTCAATATATGGTCATCAGGCCCTGTCCTTTACATGTGTATATAGTGGAAATGAAATTTAGTTTTAATCATGACCCCACCACCACTGCTGCCAAAAAGGAGCAACAATAATGGCTAAATTTTATGGGTTTGATGACCCCGACTTAGGGTCCTTATCTCTGTGTGAGGGAGGTGGCACCAGTAAACCCTCCGGGCCCCTGTAGTCACCGCTACAGCTGTTATTCCTCTTACTAGATGACAGTCCATCTATTCCTGTTCTGTGATTCTGTTTTACCTATCTGCCTGACCTAATTCTTTTTAAAAAAAATAAATTTGAATACATAAATCTACAACTGTTGTGTAGAAATTTAAGATAAAGATCCCGAGTGATGACAACTACCAAATAAGGTCCCTGGTCTGTAACAAGGGGATTGGGGTGTGTGCATTGTCTGGTATCGGTGAGATATCTCGTTACAGAACTCCTCTTTTGTTACAGTTGCATGCTTCAGATACACACACAGATAAGAAAACTCATTAGAAAACCTGTAATAGACCTGCTAAGTTATCCAGGCTGAAATCCTCCAAACCATGACAATATCAGTTTATATAACCTACGGTATGAAATTCCAGATGGTCGGAAAACCAAGCAGAATATTTTAGGATAGTGTGGGTTTTTCAAGCACTTAAAAATCAGAAAAAGTACATCGTTTTCAAATTTCATCACAGACATTGTATATACAGTTATGACTATAATGATAGAGACTTGGCTCCAGGATCATGAAACATCTTATGCTCGAGTCAAAATCTGAATATTGCGATGAGATGATGATGAAGTCAATCATTCCAAGATAAAAATTGTCATTTGATATTGCTTCATCAAAATTCTAGTGTCTTCAAAGTGAGAGTTTCAGTTGAAAAGTAATGAATATCTTACAGGTGGTTGAAATTTTGATTCCAAAGTCGTTAAAACAGGTAGTGACAGTTCCATCGCCAAATGCTCGGCATCAGGTGTGAATGTCACGGGTCCTCATAGATGACCTTAAAAACGGGCATCCCGTGTCACAGTAGGTGTGGCACGCTAAATTCTCAATGGCTGTAAGCGCTGAGCATAGGCCTAAATTTGAAGCCCTTCATCGATCTTTGTGATGTCTCCGTATGAGTGAAAAATTCTTGATAGAGACGTTAAACAAGATGCAATCGTGCAATCAATCAATCATTGACTTACTGATATATGTTTTAAAACATGCAATTAGATTGGTCAACAAAAATTTCAGCATTTATGGTTGGCCAAGAGGGAAATTAATCCCAAATAAACTTCTCAAAGTTGATATTGAGGTGAATTTACTCCGAGGTACACTACAGAAAAGATCATCCGGATCATCAATAATAATGATGATTGCGTGTAGGTCTTTGTGTTTGATTTTCATATCATACTTGATGTTTCTGACCTGACATTAAATTCAGATGAATTCTAAAATGATTTTCTAGGCACATTATGATTACACAGTTCTGAATTGGGAATATAACACAGTTGAAACCATACAATGTTTTTTAAGGAAATTTTCTCCTGCAATCAATGCATATGATTGCATACAGTTTTCATGAATACATTGTGGAAAGAACATATCCCCCTCCCCCACAGATATTAATAGCAAGAGTAAAAGGAGATGAGCACAAGAGTTACTTCCCTATATGTACAGATTTTCTGATGTGACAGTCAGAGGGGTTTGATTGCTGGTGTTTGATTTTCATATCATACTTGATGTTTCTGACCTGACATTAAATTCAAATGAATTCTAAAATGATTTTCTAGGCACATTATGATTACACAGTTCTGAATTGGGAATATAACACAGTTGAAACCATACAATGTTTTTTAAGGAAAATTTCTCCTGCAATCAATGCATATGATTGCATACAGTTTTCATGAATACATTGTGGAAAGAACATATCCCCCTCCCCCACAGATATTAATAGCAAGAGTAAAAGGAGATGAGCACAAGAGTTACTTCCCTATATGTACAGATTTTCTGATGTGGCAGTCAGAGGGGTTTGATTGCTGGTGCGCGCCCCCCCCCCCCCCCCCCCCCCCCCCCCCCCCCCCCAGATATTAATAGCAAGAGGAAATGGAGATGAGCACAAGAGTTACTTCCCTTTATGTACAGATTTTCTGGTGTGGCAGTCAGACAGGTTTGATTGCTGGTGCCCCCCCCCCCTTCAGATATTAATAGCAAGAGTAAAAAGAGATGAGCACAAGTTACATCCCTTTATGTACAGATTTTTTGGTGTGGCAGTCAGACGAGTTTAATTGCTGGTGCCCCCACCCCCCTTTCAGATATTAATAGCAAGAGTAAAAGGAGATGAGAACAAGAGTTACTTCCCTTTATGTACAGATTTTCTGATGTGGCAGTCAGAGGGGTTTGATTGCTGGTGACCAGATACCCCAGTTGGTAGAGTACCTGACTGGAGATTCCGAATTCCTGTCTGATACTTGGCATTTTCTCCCTTCCTGTTACATTTGGGGCCTTTTACCACTCCTGGACTTGCAGGTAAAAGCCCTAGCTGCCAGGGGAAAAAAGAATCTGATTGTGTGTCTTTGAGGGCAAAGACATTTAAGGAGGGAGTGACCAGATAGGTTTAAACACCAGTGGGTCAGGCAGCTCAGTTGGTTGAGCACCTGATTGGAGATTAAGATGGGCCGATTTCCAATCCCGATCTGTTCTGTTACGTTTGTCTCCCTTCCTGTTACACCGGTAAAATTTTCTCCTGCAGTATTAATTAACAGTTTTCCATGGACCCCTTTCTTGCTGATTTATGAATAGGAGAAAGATCTATCATATGCAGGGGGGTTCTCTGTCAATTTGCAAAGATATTGCACGATTACAGTTTTGCCCATTCTGATGATAACTGCGGATTTACTGAATTGAGACTCTATATAAGTACTTCATGATTTAACAATAGAAGACCCAATTGTGCAGTGTCTTCCAGAATCTTTCTCAAAGTTCAGAAAACAATTGGTCTGAGCTGATAAAGGTGCCTGTAAATCAACAACATAAACTTCAGATGCTTTTGGTTCACTGGTTGGGATGTCAGTCTGTGTCTTGGGTGTGTGATATCCCCCTTTATCTATTATAAAACCTTTTGCATTGCATTTATCTATAATGAACAGTCTGAATAGGACTCTGCCATTTCATCCCGTGTGATTTATTATAGTTTTAAGTCGTACACATCACTCTTATCAAATGCAGCCTGTTTCAATTTTAAGCATCAAATGAGTTTTCTTCATGACATGCCAGAGAGTTCATCTGAGGTTTTGAAATTTAATCTTAATATATGTATGCATGAATTTAAATAAAAATTGAACAGACATCTGACTGCAAATGTAAAAGCCCCAGCTAGATTTACATGCAACATTCAGTAGGATAAATTCTGCCTGCCAATAGTTTAAAAAATGGACATGATCTATTTACTTGCTAATGGAAAACATATTGTATGAAAATCGGATTTCATTTCCTATTTGCATTTTATCTGAAATTTCAATTATGATATGAGTTGTATATATGTTATTTGATTTCACTTCAGATAATTACTTTGATAGCGTTGTCTTGGTCATGGTGTATGATGCCAGACCAAGTCTATTAGGTTTTATAATGGAGATCAATAAGTCGGGTTTACACAAGATTGGAAATGCAAACTTATTTAGAATCTTCTCAATTGACAGTATGAAGAAAACTTAAATGAGGTGTTTGATACCAATTTATTTTAAATTTATGGAGATTGGTTTGTAAATCTTTCATGATGAGCCATTTTGAGGAATTTCTGTTCCATCAAAGGGGCATAGACATGATTTCGATACTAAAAAATACTTAGAAATTTAATTATTATGCTAGCATTTGATTTGTGTAAAACATAGCAACAAACCTAAATTTTAAAAACTGATGCAAAGATATATTTGAGACATTGAAACTTTTCATTTTTAGAACAAGGCACGAGCCCTATTTGCGTTAACATGTCACGTAACTCCACTAACAGCATAACCCAAAGTTGAGGGCTTCAGTGAAAAAAGTATTTACAAAATGTTCTGTTCTATCTATGAACTTGCTCCTTGGATTGGTTTGTCATTGTAATGTGTCGAAATATTGAAAGCTTTTGGCGCATTTTTAGAAATCTTGGGTGTTTTCACCTCCACACTTAGTTTCCTGACTCTGAAAAGTGTGTTGACAAACACGACTTTAGGAACCGGATTTTATATGAATAAAAAGTACATCCGTTATGAAAATATTTTTTATCCACTTATTTATAAATGATCTTTATTTCTGTAACAAAAAAAACTATCAATTTCCATTGATCAAAAATCATGTCGATGCCCTTTTAATTTTGAAAACAGCTAGTATTTAAAAACAATTTCTATGGAAATTCCAACTAGGAGTTCAGAGGAAACTTTATAGGCTAAAGTGCAGGGATCATGTTAAAACTTGTGATATGTTAAGATTTTTTCGTTAAAGAAGTGTACTGAGTCTGTAGTAGCAGCACCAGACTGTTGTATCGACTTGTAATAATGCCAGGTTGCAGAAATCCTTGATGCATTAAACCAAATTTTAATCATGTTCAAGAGATATCCAGGTTGTGTTCCTGAGTGTTTAACATATGTATTTAATACTGCATCCATATCACTCATTATATAAAACACTGATTGTCATAACACGCAGTCACGAAGGAAAGTTCTGATAACAGAATCATGGGTATATAAAGATAGGTGTCACAAGAACATGTTAGTGAAGTGTGTCTAATAAACGAGGGAGAGGGGCCTGAGTGTATGTTTTTCTGTTGTTTAAGCTTAGGCGAATTCAACTTAATTTGTAGATTATCATCTAGAGTCAGCAAAAAGTATGGGGCGGGTGGTGGGAGGATTTTATTTTTTGATTTCTTTTTTCTCAGAAAAATATTAATGACAAACGACTTTTTGTCAATGTCATGGATATCAATTTATATGCTTATTTCACAGACGAATTCCTGGTTAAGCTTTAATTTCAAACACAGAAAGATACCAAACTTCGATCTTCACGATGAAGAACATTAATCCCTCCCTTTATATACACCCATAAGGAACATGAGGAATTAAGAAAACCATATCTATTTTCATCACGTGGCTTTTTGCGTTGCTATACCGGAAATGTAAACAAGAAGTGTAAATACCGGAGTTGGACATGAAAATATTCCGGAAATCGCAAGTTTCACAAAATAAAAAAAATTGGGGCAGGCCAATTTTTATGGGGCGGGCGGGGATGATAATCTATCAATTAAGTTGAATTGGCCTTAGTATAAATTCTGTTAGTTTATAACATTGAAACTTTAAGTAATTAATATGTCTTAAGTTATATGTTGTGATGGACAAAGGTACTCTCAGATGTGTTAGTGTGCATACTAATACAAAATTATTGTAGATTTTGTAGGCCCTGAGGCTATGTTACTCTTGTAACTAATACTCAGGCGACTGTTATGGCCTGTGGGCCTCTTGTTCATTGTTGGGACACCTACGGAAAGGATAAACACTATTGTTTCTAGGTTGAGAATATTGTAGACATATATTTGATTTCATTAGGAAAAACATCCATTGTTTTTGTAGTGAGCACGATTTTGTGTGGATTGATTTTTGTTGTTCACTTAAAATTTCCATAGTATACGTAACAGTTAATTCTCGAATTATTGCCACTCAATTCATCATCATTTTCGTTATAATGCCGCATTTTTCTAAGATTGTTTTTCCTATTACTTAAAATTCTCGTTAAAACGTCAAATTCGCTATCACCATTTGTCATGGTATGCAGGAAATTGATCATTATCGATCTCCGGCGTACACCTGGACAGAAGGTACCCAGTCTTAGATAAACAAGATAATTACTTAATCTTCCAAAATAAAGGAACCAAGTTCTCTCAGTCTCCCCCCCGCCAAGTTGTGCACACTCTGAAACTCAGGCAACTGCAATTACTTGCACAAATAATGCAGTCCTTCGGATGAGACCGCAAAAACCGAGGTCCTGTGTCACAGCAGTTGTGACACGATAAAGATCCCAGCTCCCTGCTCAAAGGCCGTAAGTGTTGAGCATAGGCCTAAATTTTGCAGCCCTCCACTGGCATTGGTGATGTCTCCATATGAGTGAAAAATTCTCGAAAGGGACGTTGAACAATACGGGTATACAACCAACAACCATTACCGAGTTTCTCGAAATCAGCGAGGCCAGCCTTAAGTTTGATGTTAGGAGGAAAGATTGATAATGAAGTGAAATCATACATCAAAAATCTCCGTCTGGCAGGTGGTATTCTAAATTCAACAATTGTATCAGCTGCTGCTCGTGGGATCGTAGAATCCAAAAACAAAGCTCTTCTTACCGCGATTATGGGAGCAGCATTGACTTATTCTGCGAGTACACAGGCTCATTACTAAAGCGTATGAATTCAGTCAAATGAAAAGGAACAAAAACAGTCAGAAAACTATCTGAAACTTTAACGAATTAAAAAATGAATTCCTCCAAAAGATATAAAAATATGTTAATGACAATGATATACCCTCCTGAACTGTCATAAATTTTTTTGACGAGACTGGGCTGGTACAGCTGGTAATGCCAGTGGACTCTTGATAAATAGAATAAAAATAGACTGCAGCATTGTCGCACCCGACGATAAACGTGAAATCATGGCTGTGATCTACGCCTAATATGACCTAATGTCAATTTTTTTTTACATTAAAATAAGGTTATCTGAAAATAAAAAATCATGTTGGATTTAATTTCATTGTTTTCTCCAAGACACAAAAATAACGGAATTTGATCTGGAAGGAAATTTAGTCTACAGTGTAATATTTGATGGGTCCTTCGAAAAAGAATTGGAACAATTCACCATGACATTCTTTTAGGATTAAGATACATTGCAATTCCTATTTGAATACTTAGATAATTAAAACTGCATAGTAGATGTGTTATAATATAAACAGCATCATTAATATATAAAATTCGTAATTCACTGAAGAGGAGTTGATGAGATCCGTGTATGCTGAGATTAAATCATGATATAAGCAGCTAATCTTTTAAGTAATGAATAAAGGCCAAAAACATAAAATTTGTAATTTTTATAACCTCCTTAAATAGTTTCATATGTACAGTGACAACAGATGATGGTATATGATGTTAAGGTCATTGGTTCAAATTCTGCAATATGTATATATGCCATTGTTTCTTAGTTTATATAGGTCCACCATACTGGACCTCATGATAAGCTCAAACAGAAGTATAAACATCAGAAAATTGCCCATTTTAATGAAAGTACGTGAAAACTAGTTAAAATGACAAACTTTTAATGTACATGCAGTTTCAAAGAATATATCAATTTATCGTAGATATTACCGGGTAATTATGTTACATATTCATGTATTATTGAGTCGACTCGCGTGGCGAGCTACTCCTTGGCATCAGGCCCGTCCTGTGGATTTACCGCTTCACTACCACCCTCATACGCAACTGAATATAGTTTGACTGGCAATGTATGTTAATTGATTTGTTAAATGAAACCATTGCCATGCACATAAAATTCTTAATAATGTCAATGGAACGCACACATTGTTTGAAAGAATGTGAAAACATTTTAAAATCAGGCATCAATAGCAAGTCTGCAACTGAATACAGTTGGAAGAAGATGAGACTCTGCGGAAATGAAAGCAGACGCTGCATTTCTTTCATGTTCGATTCCCAGTCCAGTTAAAGATTTTCTCCTCTCTCTTATATATATACTACATTTGGTGCTGTTGACCACCCCTGCACATTTTGTCCTGCCAGGGGCGCAAAGAACCTGGGTTGTATGTATCTTTGAGGGCAAAGACTGATTAAGGAGGGAGGAATGTAGTAATTAGGGCTCTACGGACCGTGGATATTGGACAGGATAGCTCAGTGGTTAGAGCACCTGACTAGTAATGCAGGGGTCCCAGGTTCAATTCCCGGTTCAGCCAAAGATTTCTCCTCTCTCCTTTAAATACTACAAAATTATAATAAATCTGCAGTCTCCAAAGAAATATTTTGATCAATTTGACTCAGTATTTGCACCTAAATATTTTTACTATAAGTCTATAGATTAAGTGGTAGTACAAATTTGGTAAGTAAAATTATTTATTCAAAATGATTCAAAATTTCAAGTTTAAACATATTTATTGAGTATTACAATACAAGTTTAAGACAAGAGTTCAAGCTCTCCTTCAACTTTTTGCCTCACATGTGGAAGGACGGGTTTCGAATCCCGGCCACGACAGACCTAAGTCGTTAAAACAGGTAGTGACAGTTCCATTACCAAACGCTCGGCATCCGTTGTGAGTGTCACGGGTCCTTGGAACCTCGGAGATGACCTTAAAAACGAATGTCCAATGTCACAGTAGGTGTGGCACGTACGCTTAAGAACCCTCATTGGCCGTAAGTGCCGAGTAATTAAGGCCTAAATTTGAAGCCCTTCACCGATCTTGGTGACGTCTCTATATGTCGAGTGAAAAATTCTGGAGAGAGACGTTAAACAATAAGCTAATCGATACTCACACATTTATAGGTACATGTATACAGTGTATAATGAAAGAATATGATTTAAGATACCTCCTCTCGTAGAACGGCTACATTAGTGTCAGGAAGAACACCAACAATATCATCCCATAGGGATCCAGGTTAGAATAGGTCCTCAGTACCCCTTGCTTGCAGTAAGAAGCGACTAAATGGGGTGGTCCTTTGGATGAGACTGCAAAAAACCAAGGTCCCGTGTCACCGCAGGTGTGACATGATAAAGATCCCTCCCTGATCAAAGGCCGCAAACGCTGAGCATAGGCTTGAATTTTGCAGCCCTTCACTGGTAATGGGGACGTCGCCATCTGAGATGAAAAATTCTCGAGTGGGATTTTAAACAATAATTACAATCTACAACCAGCAGTATGATCAACAGCTTCAGTCTCAACAGCAACACGCACACCAGAAGAAATCAGCTTCTCTCAAACAGCAACACTCACAACAGAAAAAATCAGCTTCTCTCAAACAGCAACACTCACACCAGAAAAAATCAGCTTCTCTCAAACAGCAACACGCACACCAGAAAAAATCAGCTTCTCTCAAACAGCAACACGCACACCAGAAGAAATCAGCTTCTCTCAAACCCGTGTTCTTGTTACAGTAGCTATTCTGTGAACATCTGCTTCTCACAAACCCGTGTTCTTGTTACAGCTTCTCTCAAACCCGTGTTCTTGTTACAGCTTCTCTCAAACCCGTGTTCTTGTTACAGCTTCTCTCAAACCCGTGCTCTTGTTACAGCTTCTCTCAAACCCGTGTTCTTGTTACAGTAGCTATTCTGTGAACATTAGCTTCTCACAAACCCGTGCTCTTGTTACAGCTTCTCACAAACCCGTGCTCTTGTTACAGCTTCTCTCAAACCCGTGCTCTTGTTACAGCTTCTCTCAAACCCGTGTTCTTGTTACAGTAGCTATTCTGTGAACATCTGCTTCTCACAAACCCGTGCTCTTGTTACAGCTTCTCTCAAACCCGTGTTCTTGTTACAGCTTCTCTCAAACCCGTGTTCTTGTTACAGCTTCTCTCAAACCCGTGTTCTTGTTACAGTAGCTATTCTGTGAACATCAGCTTCTCACAAACCCGTGCTCTTGTTACAGTTTCTCACAAACCCATGTTCTTGTTACATTAGCTATTCTGTGAACATTCGCTTCTCACAAACCCGTGCTCTTGTTACAGTTTCTCACAAACCCATGTTCTTGTTACATTAGCTATTCTGTGAACATTAGCTTCTCACAAACCCGTGTTCTTGTTACAGCTTCTCTCAAACCCGTGTTCTTGTTACAGCTTCTCTCAAACCCGTGTTCTTGTTACAGTAGCTATTCTGTGAACATCTGCTTCTCACAAACCCGTGCTCTTGTTACAGTTTCTCACAAACCCATGTTCTTGTTACATTAGCTATTCTGTGAACATTAGCTTCTCACAAACCCGTGTTCTTGTTACAGCTTCTCTCAAACCCGTGTTCTTGTTACAGTAGCTATTCTGTGAACATCTGCTTCTCTCAAACCCGTGTTCTTGTTACAGCTTCTCTCAAACCCGTGCTCTTGTTACAGCTTCTCACAAACCCGTGTTCTTGTTACAGCTTCTCACAAACCCGTGTTCTTGTTACAGCTTCTCTCAAACCCGTGTTCTTGTTACAGTAGCTATTCTGTGAACATTAGCTTCTCACAAACCCGTGCTCTTGTTACAGTTTCTCACAAACCCATGTTCTTGTTACATTAGCTATTCTGTGAACATCTGCTTCTCACAAACCCGTGCTCTTGTTACAGTAGCTATACTATGCTGTGAACATTAGTACAGAAGCTATTCTATACTGTGAACATTAGTACAGAAACTATTCTATACTGTGAACATTAGTACAGAAGCTATTCTATACTGTGAACATTAGTACAGAAGCTATTCTATACTGTGAACATTAGTACAGAAACTATTCTATACTGTGAACATTAGTACAGAAGCTATTCTATACTGTGAACATTAGTACAGAAACTATTCTATACTGTGAACATTAGTACAGAAGCTATTCTATACTGTGAACATTAGTACAGAAGCTATTCTATACTGTGAACATTAGTACAGAAACTATTCTATACTGTGAACATTAGTACAGAAACTATTCTATACTGTGAACATTAGTACAGAAGCTATTCTATACTGTGAACATTAGTACAGAAGCTATTCTATACTGTGAACATTAGTACAGAAACTATTCTATACTGTGAACATTAGTACAGAAGCTATTCTATACTGTGAACATTAGTACAGAAGCTATTCTATACTGTGAACATTAGTACAGAAACTATTCTATACTGTGAACATTAGTACAGAAACTATTCTATACTGTGAACATTAGTACAGAAGCTATTCTATACTGTGAACATTAGTACAGAAGCTATTCTATACTGTGAACATTAGTACAGAAGCTATTCTATACTGTGAACATTAGTACAGAAACTATTCTATACTGTGAACATTAGTACAGAAGCTATTCTATACTGTGAACATTAGTACAGAAGCTATTCTATACTGTGAACATTAGTACAGAAGCTATTCTATACTGTGAACATTAGTACAGAAACTATTCTATACTGTGAACATTAGTACAGAAGCTATTCTATACTGTGAACATTAGTACAGAAGCTATTCTATACTGTGAACATTCGTACAGAAACTATTCTATACTGTGAGCATTCGTACAGAAACTATTCTATACTGTGAGCGTTCGTACAGAAACTATTCTATACTGTGAACATTAGTACAGAAGCTATTCTATACTGTGAACATTCGTACAGAAGCTTACTGCTATTCTATACTGTGAACATTCGTACAGAAACTATTCTATACTGTGAACATTAGTACAGAAGCTATTCTATACTGTGAACATTAGTACAGAAGCTATTCTATACTGTGAACATTAGTACAGAAGCTATTCTATACTGTGAACATTAGTACAGAAACTATTCTATACTGTGAACATTAGTACAGAAACTATTCTATACTGTGAACATTAGTACAGAAGCTATTCTATACTGTGAACATTAGTACAGAAGCTATTCTATACTGTGAACATTAGTACAGAAGCTATTCTATACTGTGAACATTAGTACAGAAACTATTCTATACTGTGAACATTAGTACAGAAGCTATTCTATACTGTGAACATTAGTACAGAAGCTATTCTATACTGTGAACATTAGTACAGAAGCTATTCTATACTGTGAACATTAGTACAGAAACTATTCTATACTGTGAACATTAGTACAGAAGCTATTCTATACTGTGAACATTAGTACAGAAGCTATTCTATACTGTGAACATTCGTACAGAAACTATTCTATACTGTGAGCATTCGTACAGAAACTATTCTATACTGTGAGCGTTCGTACAGAAACTATTCTATACTGTGAACATTAGTACAGAAGCTATTCTATACTGTGAACATTCGTACAGAAGCTTACTGCTATTCTATACTGTGAACATTCGTACAGAAACTATTCTATACTGTGAACATTAGTACAGAAGCTATTCTATACTGTGAACATTAGTACAGAAGCTATTCTATACTGTGAACATTAGTACAGAAGCTATTCTATACTGTGAACATTAGTACAGAAGCTATTCTATACTGTGAACATTCGAACAGAAGCTATTCTATACTGTGAACATTCGTACAGAAGCTATTCTGTAAACAAACAGCTTTACATTTACTTCCGACATTTAGTCCTTTCTCTTTATTTAGCATACATAGAAATTTATAGTCGCTAAATCTAATGAGGTGTTAGTCAATGTGGTGAGCATGTCTGAATTCTATAACTAAATGATCGTAATTGACGTTTTTTTTTTAGTAATAGGCGTTTTTTAGTGTTTTAAACACTTTGCTGCTTCTCTCAATTGCACCAGGTATTCTGAATGTCTGAGGCGGCTGCCTGTGGTTTGTGCTTTGGGACAAAATTGACTATTTTTGTGTTGTAGATTCGAGCCAGTAAAGAAACTTACAATTTGCACGCTGAAACTTTCTTTGTTGCTTTGTTTTCTCTTCCTCTATAAGTCACCGATTTCCTACTATGCACCCTCTTTATATATTATAGGGAATTATAATTCCTGCTGGAAATATCATATGGAACTGCGGGTATGCATGTGCATCATTTAATAATTTTCAGTAGCCTGATCCCAATAATTTACTAACCTCAGTCATTGGGCTATCGCTTAATTTTTAAGTTTGTGTGAGTCAGAAAACCGTTATTAATTGCACAATGTTTGGAAAGTTTTAGGATAATTGCCTCTATATTTATGTTGTGATTTTCTCCCATTGTATGATATAATGGTATATTTCACTTCTAACTTTCCTATGAGACTAACATATCTGCAATGACAGCTTGTTGTTTGTTCTGTTAAATAATGTGATATATAAATCAAAACTACAACAAATTAAATAAGTCTACAAAACTACATCCATAATTGAATGATAACGGGCATTTTTACAACAGCTTTACTGAGTAGGCAATCAAAAGTCTGCTCACTGTGGGGGGTACCAGAAAGGGACATCTTAATATGCTATGTGTGAAAAACCGAATTAAAAAGAGATGTTTTTATTGCATATAGGCAATTTAAGACTGTTGGAGTTAAAATGTTTTAACTGCATGAGATCTTTTATCCTTGGATATAATGCAATGGCCCTATATTGATTTAAGGTGTAAAAAGTAGCAATAAAGGTTAGGAGCCCCCTGTGTAGTTCTGAGGTCTATAATATGGGTGGGGCCTGTAAGATGTCCAGTGGTCCCCCTGTGGCATTTTGTGACCGCTCTGTTTGTAGAGCTCTCCTCTGGTGTAGACACATGCCCCTAAGTGTACAGTGTAACAAGTTTTAGAGACCTTGCACACAAGAAATAGCATGTAGTTATTTAGAAACTGTTATTAGGGGTTCTCTACACATTAAGGTCTATTTGTCAACCTAGCAGCCCCCCTTCACTGTTTGATGGCCTTGTAGCGACTGTAATTTATAAGTACACACTTGATTCATACTGAAGAGAGAGGTGTGTGGTTCTAACTGGATTGCCAGTGGGTAGAGAATTAACTTGCTTGGAATTTTTCCTCACTTCTTAGGAATTGATTAAGACTTTCATCATCTACTTCACCTGAGATGTTAGAAATACAGGTAAGCCCCCCACCCCCTGAAGTCAAATGACTTTTTCATTATTTTCCTGATCCTCTTTGTAAATTAGTTTTCAATATTCTCTGTCATTTTCTTAAGGAGGAATCGATAGTGATTTGACAGGTCTAGATCTGTAAGAACATTGAAGTGCGTTTTGGTGTCGAGGGCTTTGGAGCTTGTTGTTTTGCAATGGAATGGTGCCCCCTTAAAAACCGCAGAAAGCACCTGCATTTCTAAACCTTTGCATCAGAATTCAAGCTTGTGATATCACATTGTATGAAGATAAAACTGATAAAGACTTGGTTATGATTTCATTCTCTCGTGTCGCATTAAAATTTTTCCATACTTCATTAAATGACAATTACATGCTTGATACACCACAAATACCAGGTTAAGCATTGAAACACTTTTAAAATATTTATCCATCCTAGCCTTATTCCACTTACAAACCCAAAATTTCACCTGTGCAAGAAGCGTGAAAGTTCTGTATAGAGTTACTAAATTCAGGCAGAAGGCACCTGCCATGGCGTGTAATTAAAAACAACTAAAATATATCTACTCTAAGCTCCCTATGTTAATTTTTGGGTTCTACTATGGTGAAAATTGAGGAATACATGTTTCGTTAGCCATATTAATGAGCCCACTTGTACATTGTAATTAATTGACCTAGTTTTAGATGGTGACACAGGTGTATTCTCACTAAGGTATGAAATGTCAGGTGAATGGGAGATAGGGTCAGGTTTATTTATCTTTGTCTGTCCACCCCACCCCAGGCGTATAACCAGTAAAAGTCTGTGCTCAGTATCTCCATTATTTTATGATTAAGCGAACCTGAAATGTCCGAGGCTGAGCCTGTCACAAATATACCTTGTCAAGCAGACACTGGCCTATAATCAACTCACAACTGTATACACTGGGGCGATGTCCACAGTCTCTTTTAAAGTCCTCTTCTGAAACCTTATAATATTATTCTCAGAGCCTGGGACACATGAGAGAGATTTAACCATTTAAATATCAGGATAAGCACATTACTGCCTATTCAGAACTACTGTCTATTGAAAAACATCTCTTGGAGCCATTTTATTCAGCCATAGGACCATCCTTTTAAAGAATTCTATGCGGGAAGACTTGGCAGAATTTTTAAACAGTACCAAGGGATAAAGTTTTTTTAATATATTTGAGGACACTACATTCCGTTGTTACTCGGGCATGACAATTTGAATTAATGGTGGTCTAACAAGCCTCTGATAAGATCAGACTGTACCTGATTCAGTGTCTGTTTCTACTCATCATGGACATGATGCTTCTGGATTCTTATCAACTGGTTCCCCTCTCCTCCGTCACCCCAGGCTTGGTAAGTGGTCAAAAAATTTCTGCCATCCAAAAAAAAAAAAAAAAATTCTCTAGTGTTTTCAAATCTTTTTTCTCCCTAATGTGAATAAAAACTCTTACAGGTAGCACGTTAGAGATAAAACAATGTTTACATTCTCGCTGAGTGACATGAAAATGTTTTGCAGTCACTACATAACTGAATTGATGAATGGTAATTGAAATTCCTTAGTGAACTTGTCAGCAAATATGCATATATATGCAGGCATATGGAAATCACATTTTTTTTTTAATGTTTGAAGTATTTTTGCTTTCTCAAGGTCAAAGATAGAACATCAAATTTGAAACTTAGTTCCAAGACCAAGTGTTATATCTCAAATTTCTTTTTACTTTGAATACAATATGATTTTGTGAATTTGTAAGAAAATATAAGTGATATAGTTGTGTATTTTTTAATGGAAAATTATAATTCATTTTTTGCCATTTAAGTTTATTTTCTCCCTATATTTTTCAATATTACGAATGAACATTTAAGATTTTACTCAAAAGTTATCCATGGACTTTTATAAGATATGTCAATGATTCATAAATATTGTTGTACTGAAGTAATAATTATGTTCGTAATGAGATTTAAACCCCTATCCATATTCAGCAAGAAGCGTCTTTGTAAAGTGTGTTTTTCCCTGTTCTGTGATGTCATTAGATATTAATGTTAATATGGTTTAGTAACTCCCAGATGAGAGTTATTGACCATTGCTGTGAGACATGTCACTAAATGATAAGGCTAATATAATATACATATTAAGAAGACAACTTTGATAATGCATGTACTTAATGCAAGTATGTCTAAATGAAAGATTGGGTTAAAATTTCTGCAAGCCATTCCGTACGTGTACTGTACTTTTAGTTTGGTTGCACAAATGTGTAAGCAGTGTGCGAATGATAATTGCCATTCTTTGTTTCATTGTTTCACCACTCAGACTTTTGATCACATGTGCTGCATTATTTACATTTTATGTGCCCCTCTCAGAATTAAAACGAAATCCATCCCATGCACAAACTGATCTGCATAATAGTTAAAACTTGTGCAGTTTAATCTCTGATTGTAACCAGAGGGTTGGCTTGTTGAGCTAGAATTTTAAACAGGTGCCCTTAAGGAGCCGCTGATGTGTTTTGTTTTCTTAATTCAAGACAAGACCAGGATTTTGTGTCCAACATATACTTCTAGCATTGTGTAGAAAAGCCTCATCTAAATAAAGGGCGGTATCTCATTCTCTTGATTCACAGTCTATCAGGGCTAACATTATACGCCACGGTATGAGCATTTAAAAAGTTGTCATCATCACCTGTAAGGAAATCTTCCATCTTCCAGGCTTTCTTGTTACTTTGGTGCCAATTTTGGACTCTTGAGACCTGCTTCATACAGGAAGACACCAGTTGGTATTCGTTTGGACTGCAGTTGTGCTGGATTTAAGTGGCTTTTTTCAAGTTTTTAATTTAATTAAGGGGCGTTTGTTGATATTTTTCGTGGGCCATGAGCACTGTCGTTGATCTTGCTACGCTTCAGTGGTTACAACAGGTAGTTATTTTTACTTTTTATATTCACTTTAAATGAAAGAAGAAATAAGGTGTATTAACATTTGTCAAACTACTGTATCAATTACAGGACAGCTCAAGTACTGTCAATTTAATACAGAGGCAAGCCAGCTTGAAAATTTAAAAAAAAAAGTATTTACAGAACTACGTTCTTGTAAATGTTCTAAATTCCTTTATGTTTTGTTGGTTCATTAGCATAACAAACTAATTAATATTCGTATATCTAAACATTTCAGTTTCTATATGCTGAACGTACGTGATATTGTGTCAGAATTTCTTGAAGAAACTGCTGGGTTGTTTTGTTTTTTTTTTTGGCTAAATGTTTCCAAATGAAACTTAAAGCCACTCAAGTTTACAAAGGTATAACGGAAAGAGAAAAAAAAGAAAAAAACAAAACAAAACAACATATAAATAAATAGATAAAAAAAAAAGCAACTAACAAACCGAGGAAGAAAACAGCAGTTCCTTTCAATATAATCAACGGTTATTTTCACACGCTCTGGAGTCAAATTGTTGCTCTGCAATCTCCATAATGTAACATCTGTGGACAATCAGAAAAAGAAGACGGTTTTTTATGTGTTTTCTAACGAGTTAAAGCTCACATTTCAAGTTTTCATACAGAAAAATCAATTTCTTTTACCTAAAGAGAAACTTGACTATCAAAACATTTGTCAATGTTTTCTCATAAAGCGCAGATACAATAACTAAATCTTATATGAATGCTTATTAGCTTATTAAATTATATTCTTCTATATTGATTATATGATAATGAAAGGCTATGTTTGTACGCATCTGTTTTTTTTTTTACTGCAGAGTGTAACAAGGAATTGTTTGTGTATACTTTCTGAAATTTCTTGGGTGCAGGGTGGGGGTTGTGCCTGTGTGCTGCAATATGGCTCTTAGTGGAAAATTGTAGAACATACAGTATTTTGACTGTAATGCGAACTTAACCAAACTTTTGAATTAATGAAAAATGCTACTGCTCAAGATATTCTGTGCTGCATATAGATCTTCATATGTAAGCATTCTTAGAAAGTGATAAAATGGAAGTTGAACGCACATCTGCATAATAAAATACCAGTAGTGCATTTTTTTTTTGAAAGTTTAAAGTCTGAATCATCCACATCAATTAAGGCACTCTTTCATGTAGATCAGCTTTTGACCTTCCAACATTGCAGAAGTTTATGACTGTCAAATTTATATTATATCTAGTAATGGATGTGTAGAACTATTTTGATACAAAGTTTTCAAACTGATCTGAAGTCCGAAAGATTTTTATTCTATACAAATGTGAGGATTTTATATTCCTAAAGTTTTTTTGTTTGATACTGGGTGTAATCCTTTGGGATGACACTGCCTGCTTGTTAAAGTATCTCATTATTTCAAGTTTTTCCTGTGCCTATAAGGATGTGAGGATATTTAATCCTCTTATGTTATGCAAAGCTTTCATGCTGTACTATGGGAATAATCTGTTGATAGTGTGGTTTTAATCCACCTTTTCTAATCCTCAAGAAGAAAAGTTAAACAAAACATTATCAAAACAAAAACAATCTGGATGATTGTATATTCATGTGTGCTTTCAATTGTTACAGCTGTTTACTAATGTACAGGAAGAGTAATTAAATGTGAAAACGACCCCCCCCCCCACCACCACCACCTAGACTGCCACCCGACCACCTCCACATGTTCTGCTTCCTGTGCATAAAAAACGTGAGGATTTGATAGAAAAATGCTCAGGTTCCAATAGCAATATTGAGGTTTTCTTGCCTAAAGATGATAGAATCAACAGAATACAACATGTGTCATTACAACAGCTGTAATTAACATGCTGAAATTAACAAAGATAAGATCAAGGGGATGGAACCTTTAGTTCAAGGACATTTCAGTTTGAAATGGTTAGTTGTATATTATTTAACGTCCCTTTTGAGAATTTTTCACTCCTATGGAGACGTCACTGCATTTTCAGTGAAGGATTGCAAAGTATAGCCTTATGTGCGGCGCTTTTGGACTTTGAGCAGGGAGGGGTCTTTATTTGTACCACACCTGCGGTTTTTGTGGTCTCGTTTAAAGGACTGCCCTCTTACGACAAGCAAGGGGTACTGAGGACCTATTCTAACCCAAATCCCCACCGGGTGAATTGAAATGACCAATGAAATTAAACTCGATGGTCACCAAGCTAGTCATTGATATAAAATTCTGTTCAGGCAATTGTGGGCATCACTGTAGAATATGTAAATGATGAGATTAATCCATCCTCTGATAAGGGACACAATTGCAAAATTAGCCACCATTTAATTCTGCTTTTGATAACCTCATTTGGGGATTATGCAGGTTCAATATCAATGGCCAATTTTGGCACAATAATGGGAGGGTTTTCTCCAATAATAACAGCCATCTGGATACAACAAATTATATGAATGAAGACTTCATGAAATGTTCAGATTTTTTAAAGTAGTTACAGCAGCTTTTTTTTTTGTATATGAAAATTCAAAATGCAGATGAAGAAGACCTTGACTTTTTCTGAATAAATGTTCATGTCTCGATTAATTGGGTAAGCAATTGTACATTTCAATCATTTTTAGTGGTCAGTCTGTGACATTTTAAGGGGCAAATGGGGTAGTTTTAAGGGGAGTAATGGGGAGGGCTGATTCCCACCTACTGGTTCAAGCCCCCCCCCCCCCCCCCCCCCCCCCCCAATGGATCCACACTGCTTGTTACATATATATTACTGTCTTTATTCTTCTCTCCACTGTTGAAAATGAGCTACTTACCTGTATAATAGTGGTAATATACCAGTTCAATACTTTTAATGTCTTAAGGGTATTTTTGTGTTGGTTTTTATAATCAAAAGAGCTAATATGAATAGTAATAACACAAATGGTTTGTGAAAATCGGGATACTTATTGGTTTTCTTCTTCTTCTATTTTCAAAGAATGACTGTGTATGGTATTTGGATGTTTCACAGTTGTATCGCTATCAAGGGAATCCATTTCAGAACAAAATACGGAGAAAGTGAAAAATGGTTAAAGTTTAAACCCCGAGGTTGTTCACATAAGGTTCCATATTGTAATCAGCAACACTGTGCAGAAACTGTGACATTCTTTTCTACATCAAATCATGGATTCATTAGTAAATTGTTGTCTCACAGCAGGAATGTCATCTGAAATTGATAACAATCCATAGCTCATACTTTTATTAATGGTGCCACTGTAAATTGCACCCTTTATCTGACTTCACAAATTTTCATTTTTAGCTCACCAGGATGATGCTGGGATGAGGTACCTTTGTGTATGTTGCCACCTCAGAATTGTTTTAGTTTCAGAGTCCATGACCATGGGATTACTCAAGACCTAGTTACCTGGCACATTGCCAAGTTATCACATAAACTTGTCCAAGGTACCCGGACCAAGGTACCCGGACCATCACCTGAACCATAGTTGTTTGACCAGAACTTGCATGGATGAAGCATTTTAAATGCTGCATATGTTGTGTAATTTCATGTAAGATGATATTAATTTTGTTATGAACTGAATATCGGGAAGCATCGAGACCACAATGACCGAAGGTGGGCATATTTCCCGATATTAAGTCAATAGAACCTTTTTATTACATTTCTTTTTTTAAAATTCTTTATATATGCACTTCTAATTCTAGAAGCACACATTCATTTACATTTCTGGTGACAGATGGAAGTGTTTAGGTCCATTATTATTTGTACACAATATGATGTCACAATCATCCAGTTATGTAAGCACGCAGATGTGACATCATAATTGAGTTAAAGCAGTTCCAACATTGCAGGCTTTTATAGCTCAATAAAAGCTCAGGTAGAATCTATTGGAAAAAATATCAAAATAAGCAACAAGGCCAGATTATAGGATTGGGAGGGGGATCACTCAAGGAGAGTGAAACAGATAGTGAACTTGCTTAGATAATGATAATTGCCATTTAAGGAAGGCTAAAATGCTGAGAGTATTTAATGGAACCTTTGTGTATGGTTTCCAGATAAGTGTCTAGAAGTGGGAATGTGCAACATATAGATTAAACCAACCAAACTTTGTGTAGAGGGCTTCTGTATGTGACCAAGGCCAGCACATATTCCCACCCGCAATCAAATCTTTGGGCAAATTATGTCAGTGTCTGATTCTTTTTCTGTCTGCAACTTTAAACCTTGGTCTAAACTTTTAAATATGAATGCTAGATAGACACTTCAAACTTTCAAGGTCAAGGTGAAAGATAATTTTTTATTATTGTTCAAGGTCATTTATTAAGGTCAATGTCAAGTTTACAATATTTCTATGACTCCATGTGGTGGTGATGGGAGGGTGATCATGTTTTTACCAATATTATGATTTGCCATTTTAGGCCAATTAAGCTATCTGCTGGAGATCAAGAATTTTGCAGAAATTCAGAAGTGATTTTGTAAAGTCGTGACATTTCATTGTGAACACAAATAAATTAGATCATAGTGTACCATATTATAGAAAACACTTGCACATGCAATTAAGGATTGTTGATTATTTAATGTACAAATAAATTTCTTCAAAATTTACTAAGCATATGGCATTTAACAATATATGAATTGTGCATGTACAGTTGAGAATTTAACTGAAAAGATGGAGCCTCTGTACAATATCATATTTAGCCCTGAATTATGGTGATGGATACGGACTTTGAGGTAAATGTCTGGCTGTTCATTAATTAACAATGTCAGCTGTTTACCTGTGACACCTGATGGGTTCATATCCCTGAAGCCTAACTGAAATAGATCCCTGGACTCTCATAATTACATACATGTATATGCTGTGCATTAAGGTCTTAAAATTTCATGAACATCCTACTGTACATGTTAAAGTTGACCACTAAGTCATCGATTATTATGGCCCTCTGCATTAGCAGGTTTTTTCCCCACCTATTTTGGAAAGATCGTATAATGTGTATGATCATTATTAAACTGAGACTAAGGGTGATATGGGAACCAGTTCAATTAAAAAGAAAAGTACAATGACTTTTTTTTTATTTATTGTGAAGTGGTATGCAAATGTGCATTCTAACATTTTTAGCATTGCTTGATATACATTTACAACTTGAATATGTAAATTATGAATTTTCTTCGCATATGAAATTTATTCGTGTTGAATTTATAGCAGTGTGCATTACAACTCCCCAAAGGATGTAGTTTAGAAAAAGGGCTTATATAATTGCAAGAAATTATGCCAAATAACAATATTTGTGCCATATTTATGACTCCATGAAGGAATTTCCATAGTTTACAATCTAGTGTTTTTTCATAAATATTTCATGGTTAATCTTGCGTTAAGATTTATAGAGCGTGTCATATCAAGTTTGGAGGGAAGAGTGATATCCTAGCTATAAGTTACTAGCTAAAGGTTAGGAATATTTGACTCTGTTGTGCACAGAAAAGCTTGATATTGGGGTTAAATTTGTGCAATGTAATTTTTTTCCTTTCACGACTTAACTATACATTATGTACATGCATATATATGGCTTCCTTCCTTTCCTCTGGTTAATTTCAATGCAGTAACTAATCAAGTTTCACTTTGAATGAAATGATGACTGGTGTATATGGCACTTCATAAAATGAATTTTTTTTTAATTCTTTCCGACACTCTGCAGCTATTTTAAGGAATGATCTACCTCTTAGGCTCTTCATAGAAAAATGTCACCAAAACTCTCATGTTTTCTCAACGAACAAGTGAAAACATTTGTTAAAATATGTGAGGATCATTTGTTTATGTAAATGTATGTATATAATTATATATTCATTGAATGAAGAAGAATCGTGTTTGTGCTAACCAGGTCACCCTCTTTAAAACCATTCATAATATTATATATTTAGAATTCTGCGAAATTAAATGTTTTTGATTTTCAAGGGAGGAATAATACGTCGTCATAATGGCTGACTTCTTTTTGAAACTTGTATGGAAATTTAAACATGATAAATATCAGCAATACGTGTATACTGCTTTTAAATCTTCTCGCCTGGGAAGTTTAATACAATATAGGTTATCGTCTCGACCGCTGATCTGTAGTTCATATGTTCGAGTCTTGGAGGAGTTTTAATGTTTTTCTTCTGTAGATTACTTTGTACTAAAACTGCATTTTTAACCTAAATGTTAGGGTAAATTTGAATTTTTTAAATTCAATATATCATTATATATATCTTGTCCATTTTCTGTACATATCCTCCATTTTCCATCCATATCAGATTAATTTCTCTGGTGTGTTATATATATATATATGTGTATGTGTATATATATATATATATATATATATATATATATATATATACACACACACACACTCGTTTCCACTATGGTTTCTTTTTTGGACTTTAAATTCACGTTGACACGTTTTTTATGTTATATGCAAAATATGGAACATTAATTATCATGAAACTCCAAGTTAGAATGATTATTATAATTTGAGAAAATTGAAATTTCTGGAACTTATAGTTATTTGACCATCAGGAAGAATAATGAATTGTCAGGGTTTTGTAATCAAACAATGGTGCTCATGAAATAATGTTTTAAATTTCTTTGTATAGTTTCCTTGGTGTTTTGAACTTTAAAATGGACCCGAAAGTTGAACAGAGGAAATTCTAGATCTAAGATTCCTTGATAACCTCTACTAGGATCATTGACTATAATGATAGGTTTCTCTTCCTCGCTGCTTCTTCTTGGCAATCTGTTTAACGTATCTGGTCAAAAACATTTTGCCTGGTTCATTTTGCATTTAATCATTCAATTCACCTTACACTTAACTTCAAAATTGTTTACTCTGTTAAGAAGGTTTTTTTTTTTAACATTTGGTATTTTAAAATTTTCTTTTGAAAACTTATAGAAAGTCTTTACACTGCATTTTTTGAAATTCTTGCTAAAGCTTGATACTCTATACGGGGTGTTTCATAAATAAATATATGTATAACGTTTTGTTGTTCCTATATTCATCAACAAAGTAATAGATAAAACTCTGTTAAAAATATATTTTAGATTTACTTGAGAGAGAGAGAGAGAGAGAGAGAGAGAGAGAGAGAGAGAGAGAGAGAATGAATATGATACCGTACCCCATAGATTGGCCCAATTATTAAAAAAATACATGCAAATTTGAGTAAATTTATTTTATAATATGTTATCATGGTGGTTCAGAGTTTGAAATTTAAATTCAGTCACATACTTCTTTTATAACCTTTGTAAGAGATTGTTCATACAGTGTAAGTTTAGAATGAATTGACCCTATCTTTGATTTTAGCAATTTGATGCCTCTCCTTGCAATACTTACCATGCAGGTTATAAGTTGGACTTATTTGAGCAGTCTTGGTTATGCAGGAAACCTGTTGCTCTTACTGTTTTAGTAATTCAGACAAAGCTGAGTCACTGTGTAGTAATGTTCTGACCAATTAGAAAATCAGATTGAAACTGGATCAGGGTGGAGACTCCCATAAAAATTACAACCAGTGCAAATTTTGTAGTTCATGTTGAGAATTATATTATAGAGATAGTTGTGTATTGGTAGTAGAGTGGTCTTTCCCAGTGGATAGTAAGAATGTTTACCAAATTGTCAAAGTACCAAGACTGGTTTGACAGACAGAAAAGATAATTCTTTGAGTATTTATCCACCTTTCACGAGTACAGGGACATGGGCAGCAGACATTATTTCATGTAGGATCGATAACTACAGCTTTCCATCCTGTGCGACCAAGTGATTTTTTTTTTTTTTTATGATTTTACGATGCCTGATCATTGATCAAGAGCTTTGCAGCCACCAAATTGAGTTTTTACAGGTGAGAGGAGCCTTAGCTTCCTTTCATTCATTGCCATTTTATGGCTGAATTGACCACATGCAAAGTTATTATTTTCCAACTTGTGTTCATCGAATCCTTACGAAAATGAGATAAAAATATTCAGCGATGGGATTCTCCGAATGCAATCATGATTTAGAATATAAATTTATAGAATGCGTGTCATTTTTTTTTTTCCAGTATTAGCTGAAGACAAAACAAACTCAAAACACCTTGAAATACATTAATTTAATTGAAATTGAAGAAATCTTGTGTTCTTATGGTGTGTTTCAACACATCATAAGGTTTTGTCTGAAAAGGATGATTTATTGTGGTTTAATTACTGAATGAATAAACTTTTAAGAAAATACCCTCTAGCTGTTAAATTTACAGAATTCAACTGCATTGCAAATCTCCATACCTTTTGTCATTCTTGATATATTTGTGCCCCCTTTTCAGAGGTATATTAAGTTTCAAGGTGGTCAAAATGTGCTAGCTATTAAATTTTAAATGTTTTGGGGTGTCAATGTTGAATTCAATACTGCGATTTATTTTGATAGATAGCCCGTCTAAAGCCTTAAACCAGACAGAAAGATCAAATGGCAGTGTGTTGTGTTTCTTCGTTTAATACTCTTTCCATGTATTTATTGGGGGTGTTTTTTTTAAATATCATAATATTGAGTTTAATGGATGAAAAATGTTTTGCCATCATATACATATTTTTGTTCAACAATAGCTCTGAAAAACTGTAAACCATTGCCAATTACAGTTGAGGACTGAGAAGATATACCCTCTGAGGCACCATCTCAACAGCTAATCAGTGGATGCCACTCTCACAAGTTTTAAAGGGGCCCATCTTCTGTATAAGCATTTTTTTTTTGTAAAGATTAAAATATTTTGACTAAATCTGTAAACTACAGACAAAGAAATGAACAATTTAAACCATTGACACTCTGACAGAGGATATAGATATTGTATGCCTGAATGACAATCATTGCAGAATATCAACAAAAAAATACCTAAGGGAAGTAACTCTGTAAAACATCCCAAAGGTACAGTCTGTGAAGAGAATGCAGGCATTGTTCAGGCCAAATTTTCAGTTTTCTTTAGATTCCTCAGATACATACTTTGAGGACCATCATTATAATAGACTAACTGTTTATGGGTGAACGATTATCACTGTTGTCGAGTGTTGAGGGGTTGCCATGATATGAATCTACACCAGTCTGATTGTATCTGTGGTGGGAAGGCTTACGTTTACAATATCTCCTATACAGCGTTGGGTTATTTCTGGGTAGAATTTACACCAAGCTGTAGAGCGACGACAGAATTCGACAGGTCAAATATCTCAGGCTCCAAATATGATACTCAATACCTCGCTTGATTATTGGAATTTAAATTACAGCCATATTTTATACCTGTTCACTTATCTGAAATCCAGTATACCTGGATTGAATAATAAATCTTCCGACAACAGCTAGGGGGATTTGTGTTTGCTAAGTTAAACCTGAAGATAGGTAAAATTCTGTGCATTAAAAACAAGTTTAGCAGTTCATTTAATATGTATAGTCTTTTAAGAAATGATCTCCCTTTAAACATCAAAGGCATCCATTGTAGAAGAAAATTTCTTAAAATTAAGATAGCATTGGCAACTAAACTCCAAGTAGCAACCAGGTTTTAAAAAAAACAAAACAAAAAAAACGAATTCACTTTTATCCATTAAGTTAAAAAATATTTATTACACAGCCAGAAGATAGGCGCTTTGATCATCAGTGACACGTGGGTTCTGTTCTGTTAGGAGATAGAGGGAGTATGATCTCTCTGCCAGATCAGGAGTTGTCATTTGGCAGTGAAGAGCAACATTCATGCCTAGCAGTTGTGCCTAGACTTCCCTTTTTTTCGCTAATGATATTTTGACAAACATATATGAATAAATTCGAGTTTATTATACTCCCCTCCAGGAATTCTTTTGATCAACTCTGACGGGTACGTTTTTTTGTATTAAAGCACAAAAAAATTTCCACAAGTGATATTGAATAAATGCATTCAAAATGTGAGTGATTTGGATAGCACAAAAAATACATGATAGTTATGTTCATGATGCTGATCTGGTGTTTAGGATGGGCAGATCAGAACATGCATATACATGTAACTATTTTGGTGAAATTGAAGTTGTTATAAAAACTAAATGTTGGGAGGTGTCTGCTGGCTGTACAGATAAATATATTACAGTAAGACTGTGCATGCCTAAATATCATAGGCCACTCTATACCACTTTATAGATCTACTTTCAAAAGCAAATTGTACAATTCACAGCAAACAGAATTGCGAAATGTACTGCAAAATGTAAACTGGTGGTAGAGTTCGCTGATGAGGTAAATATCTCTACCAGCAAAATTGATTCCTTATTACCATTTAAAAATTACTAGCATTTAATGAAGAAGAACCTGAAATAGTTGCATTGCATTATCTGCTTTCTCTAACTGTGAGAGGACGGAGATTATATATTTCTGTATATTTTAAACATTTTACAGTAGTTTGCTTCATGAACCTGTACATCAGGATATGTATACGGTTGTTTCAAGATTTCTGATATCATCAGATGAACAGGGGGGATGAAACAATGAATTGATACAAATGACGTCTGCTCTCTCAAGGAGGATGTCACCCTTCATATGTCCTGGTAGTTGGGCAAGTTACAGGATGTTGTCATAGTTACATAACCCCTGACCCTTCAAACCTATCTTAACTTCAAATCTGTCTCCATTTGGAACACTGCAAATTTGTCATTTCAATTCCAGGATAAAGCAACATGCAGTTCGTGGTGAGTACAGAACGAGCGAGCTTGATTATATGTAGCGTACATATGGTGTATATTACTCTATTCAAGTATTCTGTATTTTCGTAGTATGTAGGTGAGATATGATACGCAGTACGCATAACTTTTTGTTGTCCAGACATCTTATCGTAATTTAGGGCATGTGGTAATTAAAAACTGATAATTTGAATTTTGTTCGTTCAGTTATAGTACTAGTTTACAGTCACGAATTATCAAGTAAACCAAAAGTTCATGAATAAAATAGAACTGCTCTGTTAATGTTGCTGAATGTTTGGAATTTTTGTTTTCTGTATGCATGCTTGCAAAAATCTATCAGTTTGGAAGTCCAGCATGTAAATGAAGTTTTAACTTCCTCAGTTAAAAAAGATTCATTACACAGAGAAAGAATGGAAAAAGTATTAATGACACGAAACACAACTTTCCCCCTCTAACCCAGTGTTGAATGTGTACCAATATATATGCATATATTTAAAAATGTAATATTTTTTCTATAACATGGAGTTTGACACTATATTCTTGCCATATTACACTAAACTACTACTGTAGCAGATAATTATTTATATGTATATACATGTATATACACACACCTGGGGTTTTATAAGATATGTTTAATGTGTTAAGTTCAATACAGAGAAGTAGATATAACTATGTAATGAAGGATATATGCAGAAATTTGTAAACGAAAAATATATTCAGTTAGACTAAAGCATTATTTACAGAGTGAAGCAAGTCAGATAATGACTTAATTATAGTTCATTTGCAAACATCCAAATTATGGTATTCTGTATGGGCAGGATATAAATATTCAATAACTGTGGCACCACCCCCCACCAATATATATGAAATATCCTTACATTCAATTTTCCTGAAAGGTTAATTTGTCACAAATAGCACCAGGGCATTTCTTTCATGGATATTGCAAACCATTGTTAAAGAATTAAACTATCAATATTTTTTTTCTATACCTGAACATCATGCTAGAATTGGAGAGGTTTTCACCAAATGAATTGCTGTTAGTAATCATTATGGGGAAATCATGGTAATTGAATTCTGTCTTCTTGTCAGGCTAAAGATAATCAATTCAAAAACATTGTCCAAAGGAATTGGTTGGGATTCATGGCTAATTAATTAATTGACAGCCAAGAAAAAATTCTATCATCTCAAAAAATTAGCCATTATCTTGGAGTGAGCAGAAGGCCAATAAAATTTGGATGTAGAGAGAGCTGATCAATAGGAATTCGATTGGTATGGAACAGGTTTTCTTCACCTTTCCATAGGTCCAGCTCTCAATATTACTCATCTTAACATTTCATGTGCATATTATCAAATAGGATGTTTGGAAGGATCTACATACATCAGCCATGTGATTTCCTTTAGAAGTATCAGTGCTCTGAAACCCATTTTCTTTTTCTTTCAATAGTTGCTGACAAAATGAAACATCTGTAAGTGCCCCCCCCCCCTACCCTCTCTACCCCCTCCTCTCTCTCAGCCTTATTTCTTTTCACCTCTCAACAATTGACTGTGGTTCATCTGTGCAAATTATGGTTGAACAGCACCACTTGTCCACCTAGAGCAAAGCCAGCTTTTCAGGAGTTTGATTCAGAATTTAATAGTTGCAGGGCCACAGCTCTTATGAGGGCCCTTTAGACGATTCAGAATTTAATAGATGCAGATCTTCTGAGGCCCCTGGAGGGCTGGGTTAGATCCAGAATTCAATACTTGCAGGGAGAGCTCTTTTGAGGGGCCTTGAGGGCTGGGTTAGATCCAGAATTCAATAGTTTCAGGGCCAGCTTTTATAAGGACCCTTAAGGGCTTGATTAGATTCAGAATTCAATACTCTTACGAGGGCCCTTGAGGGCTGGGATCAATCCAGAATTCAATAGTTGCAGGGAGAGTTCTTATGAGGACCCTTGAGGGCTGGGTTAGATCCAGAATTCAACAGTTACAGGGCCAGCTCTTAGGAGGGCCCTTGAGGGCTGGGTTAGATCCAGAATTCAATAGTTGCAGGGCCAGCTCTTAGGAGGGTCCTTGAGGGCTGAGTTAGATCTAGAATTCAATACTCTTACGAGGGCCCTTGAGGGCTGGGTTAGTCAAAATTCAATACTTGCAGGTAGAGCTATTTTGAGGGCCCTTCAGGATTCAATAGTTGTAGGCCATCAAAGAGAGATCGATGTTTTGCTGATAGTTTGTGGTTTTGGTTTCACAGACTTATTACGTGCCATGCGTTATAAAACTTTGGTATATCTTAGCTGCAGCTTATAAAGATAGATACAAAGATAGTCAATCTTCATTCACTTTATCATTAATTACACAACAGTTCAATTTTATTTGATCATTCACAGTAAAAAGGTCAATATATTGCTGAATTACTATTGGACATTTGACCAGTAGATTCTGTCTGTATATGTAACACGATTATTTAATGTGGTGAAATCGTAGTTCAATGTTAATAAAAAAGAGAGTAAAAAATCTCTAGAATGTTTCTCTAAGGGATGGGTGGGTGACATATTAAATCAATGTAACACACACAAATAAAACATGGTCTTTTGATTTTTTTTAGAGACTTTGCGAAATTCATTTGAGTATTAATTATATGTAAAATATTGCGTTAATCGGATTTTTCAACACTTCCATTTTTAATGTATAGCATGATATCTGGTTGGAATATTATTCTATTTTGTGTAAATATTTCATCATATAAATGCTAAATTTTGTTTGAAAGTATCGCAGTCAGGTAACATTAAACAGTGCTTTGAAATTATTCCGAACTATGATATAGCAGGTATATTTATGTGAAACCTCACACTCTTTTGTAATGAATATATATGATGAACCAGAACTCAATTTATTTCTTATTTATAAAACTTTAAAACATTATCCCTCTAATAATGTAACACACACAGATAAAAAAGATTGATTTACATCATGCTAAGGGCCATATTTCACATTTGTCATCACTTAATTGCATAAAACAATTTGAGATAAAAAATCAAAAACAAAAGAGGAGATGAGATGGAACTTGTATCTCTGCTTTGGTGACATGTATCCTTGTAGTCGGAATTTCAGTTCAACACTTTGTTCTGTAAACATTTGATTCAGTAGTTGATACAAATGTATTCCATCAAAAGATTTCTATCCTCTGAAGTAAATGGCATCAGCATCGCACAACCATCCAAGAAAATAAAGATAATTGTCTATCGTGATCATCCTACATCTTATAAATGCATTACAACTCTACCAGTGACTTAAAGGGGCCTGTTCAGACAAACTTTCTCTGATCCTTCAACAGAGAGAAACAAGTCATGAAATATTTTCATTTCAGATCAACCTAATCCTGGAAAGCTTAAAATCAATTATACCCAAAGTTAGAATCGGGCTTAGATTTTTTTTTCATGCCATAAAAAAGACAGAAAAGATACGTGTCAAGTTCAGGTAAAGGATAGATATCAGGTGAATTGCTGAAATCTCAAGTGCCATTATTGTCCCAGGGACAAATATAGGAACTCCATATCGGCCAAGAAATTTTTCAGAAGTCAAGCCATCAAAAGACCCCTTACACATAGGCATAGTGAAGTTGACAAGTAAAATAAGGTTAGAGGTTTATTCATTATAAATTTAAGGCTTAACTGGCTAGATATCAATTACCGAGCTTGTAGGATCTATAGATCGACTCCGTCTTCTAGGTAGGTTTGTCACGTTTTATATCTTGGATTTGCTTAGACTTGATATAAGTGATTTGACTGATGTTAAACTTGAATATATATATATGCTCTTTGGTTGTCTTTACGAAGGGACTGGGTTGATCTACCGTATTGGTTGATGTCTGTTTCTGTATTACCATGGCCCCTTTCAATACAGAGTGAATGGCTTTAATTTATTGCAGGTACTCGAGACTCCTGGAGTATAACTATTTAACTTGGATGTTCTTTCATATTGCTCTTTTTAAAAAAAAAAAAAAAAGAATTCTGTGTTCTTTTGTATAACTTTTCTCAGAAACCCACAGACCAACTTTCGAGTCTTTTCAATGAATGCATCTGCATGTTTATAATGAAGTAATGTAGTGGGTACTATGAAAGATGAATACCTGATGAGTCCAGTTAAATGAAGTCGGAGAGGACAAAATGTGATTTATGGTTTATTGACCAGGAACAGTTGTCCTCCATAAAGGCTGGGCGTATTAAGTCCATTGTCCCTTGTCCTTGTTTGTAGCTGTCGGAGCAGAAGAGCCATGTGGAAATGAAAATCCTCACTGTCTTTTATACTGGAAATTCCAGAGAGCTTTATTATGTTCACCAGTCATAATGCATACCTTAATGACCAGCCTATTCTATATCTCCACAATTAAATCAAAGAGCATAGAAGAAACAGTGTTCCAACATGAAATCAATAAGACACTGGGCTCTTAACTCTTAGAAAAAGGACATGTTTGAGGGTTGGGATTTCTTTCTTATGGTCATAGAAAGCAATAACAAGATATTGTCAGAGATATCATATTCAAGCGCATCAAACACTACAATGTTGTGTTGAATGCTCTTAGTTTTTCTGTTGCAGAATGATCTGAATCTATATGTATTTTGTTAAGTGTGGCAGTCAAGCGTCATCACCAGTGGTCGGGGCTCAGTTGGTAGGGGTCCAGATTTCAGGGGCTCCGGGTTCAAATCCAATTTGTTGCATTGTTATCTCTCTTGTTACATTGGGTGTTGTGAATTTTATAATGGCAGTCAGCTGAGTTAGATACTCGTGATGGTGACAGCCGAGTTAAATACCCGTGACAGACAGCTGAGTTAGATACTCATGTCAGACAGCCGAGTTTGATACTCGTGACAGTGACAGCCGAGTTAAATACCCATGACAGACAGCTGAGTTAGATACTCATGTCAGACAGCCGAGTTTGATACTCGTGACAGTGACAGCCGAGTTAAATACCCATGACAGACAGCTGAGTTAGATACTCATGTCAGACAGCCGAGTTTGATACTCGTGACGGTGACAGCCGAGTTAAATACCCGTGACAGACAGCTGAGTTAGATACTCATGTCAGACAGCCGAGTTTGATACTCGTGACGGTGACAGCCGAGTTAAATACCCGTGACAGACAGCTGAGTTAGATACTCATGTCAGTCAGCCGAGTTTGATACTCGTGACAGTGACAGCCGAGTTAAATACCCGTGACAGACAGCTGAGTTAGATACTCATGTCAGACAGCCGAGTTTGATACTCGTGACAGTGACAGCCGAGTTAAATACCCGTGACAGACAGCTGAGTTAGATACTCATGTCAGACAGCCGAGTTTGATACTCGTGACAGTGACAGCCAAGTTAAATACCCATGACAGTGACAGCCGAGTTTGATACTCATGACAGACAGCCGAGTTTGATACTCATGACAGTGACAGCTGAGTTAGATACTCGTGACAGACAGCTGAGTTAGATAGTCATGACAGACAGCCGAGTTTGATACTCGTGACAGACAGCTGAGTTAGATAGTCAGTTGGGTGTGATGCTATAATGGATGAATAACTCATTTAGTAGAACATCTGATTAGAAATTGAAGAGCTTATTCTGATCTGATCTGCATTATCTCCCTTCAAGTTAGAAATAAAATTAAAATGCAATAAAAAACCACTTTGCTGTTCATTTATGATAAATATGTTTCAATAGGAGGTCCCCCAATACTGTAGAACTAATATAACTTCTAATTGATTTTTTTTTTTACATTCTTTCTCTCGCTCTCTCTCTCTCTCTCACTCACTTTCACCTCTCTCTCACTCTTACTCACTCATTTTCTGCAATTAAAACATCAAATTCTCTTTGTTGTATTCTGTATTACACTATTATTCCCATTATTGGGGGGGGGGGGGGGGGGGGGGGGGGAGGGGGGGGGGGGACCCCTTACCCCAGGAATTGATCGAGGAAGGAGACAGGGTTTTGAGTATATTTTTTATTGAGGTTGAATATAAGGGGTTATGCTAGAAGATAATCTTCTACTGGTTCAAGAGATCTTAATCAGGACACCTTGCGATAGACCTGCAGATGTCTTCACATACACACACACCTGTCTCTATCTAGGTTATTTTATTGTATGCACTTCCTCTCAGGAGATGATCAAAATAAGCAAGCTGAAGGTACTTGTAACCAGAGAGAAAGAGAGATTTAATTTACTCAGGATCAGCTAGGTTGATTTTTCATTAGCAGAGAAATTAATTAAACCATCATATGTTTTTAAATCAGACTTTGTAAAAACTCTACTGTAGGTGTTTTAAGCAATTATGCATACTTAAAATAAAGCAACACGAAGCAGCGCGATATGTAAGTATCTAGTTAGAGAGTGAAATTCCTGAAATGTCTCCGAGGCCTGCACTGGTGACAGCTAGTAACATATTACAGAAAGATTGATTTAGTACAGAGAAAGCTATACAATGTGTTATGATACTAAAGTAAATACTGTCTGTGCATTCTGCAAATATTGAACAGAGATATAGGTGCATGTGAAATACAGATTACTGGGGGTATATAGGTAGAAAAAATAAATTGAGAAATGAAATTTTTACACACCTTTAAAACTGCAGGAGGGGGATTAAAGTATGTATAGAGCTGATGACATAGAAACATGTATTATGTCAACTTTTCGTTAATGTGATAATTTGTTTGCATGTGATAAACGACAATCTCTGATTCTTCTCAGTCTGATAATGTATTTCTTTCTCTGTAATATTGTATACTTTTTGTGATTGTATATGTATTTTAGCGACCGGAAATTCTGACAGAGAGAATAGAATGTAAATAGAAAAATAAATTTCAATGTTGAAAATATACATGAAGGTATGAACTGCAATACTTCAGGCCAGTATACGTTTCATGAAGTATGTATAATAACGCACTTCATTAAGTAATAAATAGCATTATCTGCCGGCAAAAAGCATCACAGTTCTAATTTTAAAAATTTTTAATAAAAATTTTTTTTTTAAGTATAACATGACTGATTATTTAAGGCATGCAGGAGCATATTAATGAATGGACTGGACAAGTTGTAACCTAACTGGTAATAAATATATTTAACCAAACATCTTAACAACATGCTAATATTTGTTTAGTGGGCTTTGTTGTCAAATATTTACATTGAGTTCTGCACAGGTTTAGAGAAGGTTCATTCAAGCTGTTTGTATTTATCCTAAAGAATTTGAGCTTTTGTTGGTACCCTGCAGGGTGCCCCATTTTTAAATCACTGACCACAAGTAACCCCTTTGCATCAAATAACCATTTATCAAAGAATATGGAGCATCCTCATTTTAGTTTTCTCTCAGTATCAAATGGTCCATGTCTCATCTTTTCACTGAGCGAAACTAATTTCTGTTAACCTCCATATACAGATTTGATCAAACATTCTTCTTTTTTTTTTAAACCTCAGTATCAACAAATGGTTGTGTTTTTCACTCACTCCACAACTCTGCAATGACTGCTCCCCATGACCTATAAACCAATACAGAGAAAATATGTGAAGTCACATGATCTGGAGTTACTCATTGAATCGGCCCTCTATGATAGCACAACACATGGTGAGCTTGTATTAGTGAATCAACAGTCACTGGGAATAGGCGCACTTTTTATCCACTGGGGGACTTTATATCATATACTCTATTTTTAGCCTTTCCATATTATGGTAAGTTTATGAAATTTTCATTGCTTTGATATATGCATTAGGCTTTTTGTGGTCAGTCAGTTCAGAGGATTATGGATTATCCTGTTGGTTTAAATCTGTTTGGAAGTAGGTCATTGTCCAGGGGGGGGAGATTTCATTTTGAGTCATTGACTTGTAAAAAATGCTAATACTTTGAATTTCATTATGACACAGGTGGTAATCTTTTGTGAACATTTCAAAATTGACTTTTTAGGTGGAATGCTGTATAAGAGATAAACTTTATTTGAAATCTGAATATTTTAAAGAATAATATCAAGGTTTTGAAAGAATAATTTAAGGACATAATGATTATGAAATTTGTTCATTGCCTAAACATCACATGTAAAAAGAAGAGACAGCTAGGGTTGAGAAAAGACCCCCCTGAAAACATATAGTGTCAAAAATAAATGTCAGATTATGTAGAATACCAATGTATATATGTTCAAAAGGAGAGTCTGTAGTTTCTATGGAATGTAATATTTGATAACAAGCCTTGTTCATGGTGTACATAGACATTTTGGGAGGGGTCAGAGTGCATTTATTGTGGAGTTTAAATATACCTGTTTAACAAGAGATTTCTATCTGTTATCTGGGAGATTATGAGGTATGAAGCATGTCATTTCCCACTGTATCACTCAATCAACAACAGCCCCTATCTTGCCATCATTTCTCTGAAGAGAAAATTCAATACAGCAAAATAATCGTTTATTGAGGGCCTTCCCATCTATTTATATTCATCCATTTTCCCCCATGCACTCCAGAGAATGCTGGCCCATTATGCCATACAATTGCTGTCAAATTTCACCTTTCTGTAAAATTCCCTCCTGGTTGACATTTAAGGCAGACAGAAATATGAGCTATATGGCTGCTCAAGAACTATGGAAGCAAATTATATAAACTTTTATGATTGGTAAAGATTTCATTATCTTTATCAATTTGTAATACATGAATGGATCGATTATGATCCTCTGATGAATTCAACTTTTCCTGCCATCCATGAGAAAATTTTGTTCAGGGTGAAACTGAAACTTGCCCCCTTGGATATGCCCTACCATTGTGGTGCAGTTGTAGGTGGGCCAAAACACAGAAAGGAATGTGGTTGTTTACAAGGTTGTAGTCCTGTATGTGACAACTGAGTGGTCGCACACACACTAACATAAAAGTTCGATTAGGGATGGTTTTTATTGTCAACAAGAATCGGTGTCATTCACATGATTACCAGGACAGTTTTTATGTTGTAAAGGTTTCAAAATAACTGATTGCCCCCCTCCCTATTACAGGGGCTTGTAACACGGCTACGGGATCTTTCATTGTGAATTTTTGTTCTTGTGTGGGAAGCTTTCCTATTTTGTTACCTGTAAATGCATAATGTATCGAAGTTTTTTTCTCTTCTATTGATGACACAATATGTTTGAATTTCTTTTATGGTAAAATGTTTTAAAAGTAACCAAGCCCATTTCATGACTTGAAGTTGAAAATAAAGACTACTGCCTAATTATGTGACTGAAAGAAATGCACTTTAGATTGTGAAGTGTTTTAAACTGTTTTGTGCTCTACACACCAAACCCAACCCTTGAGTGTTTGTGATTGAAGAGCAGCTCCTATTTACATGTATACTTTATTGCATTCATCCAGTAACTTTACTGTGGCCCTGGGTTTTAGAACATTTTATGATGGGAATGTGTGGCAACAGTGGCTACTTGAGGTGTGTGTGTGTGTTTATACTTTTGAGTATATGTGTGTATTGGCCACTTGAGAGGTGTGTGTGTGTTTATACTTTGAGTATATGTGTGTATTCTTGTGGGGATGTTAAGAATGTCTCGCACTCCCCGGAGATGTTGAGTCAATTTGGCAGTTACAGAAAAAGAATTATGTGCTTCATGTCAACTGCTACTACTAACCGCCGTTACTGAACACTTGTGTGAATCTGAACACAGCTTAATTATTGTGTGAATCTGAACACTGCTTAATTATTGTGCCTGTAGTATCAATCAGTTAATCAAACTTCAATTTGCAAGCTTTGTCACTACTGCCTAAAGGCTGGAAGGAGGTACAAAGTGTAGTTCAGTTCCATGTATCAAACTAATGATTTCTTAACCAGAAAGGCCTGAAGGTTATTGGTGCATCATGTGCCCGTCACTTTGTCAGTAAATATGAGAAGTTGAATGAGCAGCTGCACATTCCAGCTTGTACCGGTAACCTTGTCAAGTTTACATTTCATTGCAAATTTACACAACTTTTTTTCCGATCAGAAAAAATCCACATTTCAATGTGTACTTAGCAACAAAAACAAATACCCTTTCGTGTATACAATGTAGATGATGCATTGCAGTGAAACATCTGCCTTTTTTAAAGTAGTTTAAAATGAGTTCTCCTATGTATATTTCTTGGTACTATAATTTTGCTTGAAAACCTTTCAAATAATTAAGAGGTTCTGCAGTATTCTAAATGCACTTGAATTGAATCTGTGTGACTGATTGCAATAATTGATTTGAAGCAGGAACTGTCTTGAAGCTTGACTACTGGGTAAACTCTTCAAGAGTGTTCCCGAAGTATAATGTGCCTTGCTTTGCTTCGGGGATCATTTCCCAAAGCATTTATACATACGGCAATGTTGCTAATAGCTTTTTCTGTTTCATCTGATAGTCATAATGTTTTCACATTGGGCTCTTGCATAATTCATGATATTGTTTATAGTTTTGATAAAACACTCTTTTTCTCCTGATGAGGTGGTTTTAGAATAAATAATAATTCTCTTTTGACAGAATTTCTTCTTTTATATCTGCGTTTGAAATCTTCTGATTTTTTTCTGTACAGACCCCATGATACTTACTTTTCTTAGGCATGTGAAGATGCTTTTATCAATCAAAACTTAAAAAAAAAAAAAGAGAGAAGGAAATTATAATTTTTAAGTGGTTCTTGGGATTGCAACATACTGAAGATTACATAATGAGTCTGTTGTCCATCAGAATGATTTTTGCCTGCAGTTTGTAAAAAATATTTTTAAAATGTCACATTCATTAAGCTTAAGGAAAACCAAGAACTTAAAAAATAGAGCAAAGACTTTAAAGGGAAATAACTATTGAATGACAAACTGTCAGAGTGCGAATGCAGGATGTATTACGAAGTGTCCATATCCTTAACGAGTATGCACAGCTACAGGATATAAAACCAATGGCATCCTCAGTCCTAACTATTCACTTCCTTCACAGAAACCCACCAAAATCCTGCCCACAAATCAAGAGTGCTTTATCCTTAGTTACCAGAACCTTGTCAACCGTAGCGGTCACTTCCTCCCATAATCCCCAAGTGGCCATGCACTCTGTGTGTCCTGATCAGGTTCCTTGTCAGCGTAAGTCTCTGATCTTCTGCCACTTGCTTTAAGGTGTCTCAATTCCTTGTTGTTCTCCTGCATCAACATGTGGAGCTACGTCACTCAGGTTTTTGCGGAAGCTTTTGCGGATGCTGTTGGTGACATTAATAGGAAATTGTCCCAGGAAACCACTCCGGTACTAACTGTAGTCCTCTTATAGTCAGAAGTTTGCACCAACACTCATCGTTTTCCTGTAGATTTTCTTTTCACGTGTACTATCCTAAATGTACAAAGGTGCTCATTTTTTGTCTGAATAGAAACACGGTATATGAAAAGTGGACTTGTGGAGAGATTTTCATGTTGGAGAGTAACATTCAAGAGTTGTGACTATTTTTTTCACATTAACTTCAGTCCTTAATCTGTTGTTTTTTTTGTGGGTTTTTTCCCCTCTCAGCCTAGTTATATCAAAGAGGATATTACATGTGTATTTGTATAGTAGAAACAGTTATTTGAACTTTGTGAAGCAGAACATTTTACATTTATAAGTGGAAGTACTTATATTAGTATTGAATTGGAATCCACAATGGTTGAAGAGAAGTCGCCCTCTGATACAGAAGTAAGTAGTTTTATAATCCTTAATAAATGAATTCAGGGACTATCACTCTGGGATTGTACGAGTTTATAGCATTACCAGCAGTTGAAAACTATAAAGTTGGGAACTTTTAAGGGACCACTGTGAAGCTAAATTAAGTCCTATCAGGTGTAGTGGATTTTTAGAGTATTTTTTTCACAATTAATTCCCTCTATACTCTAAAATCTGAAAGCTAACCTTTGACCTTGGATCGGAACTGCTATAAACAGGATGTTGTAGGTTAATCACCCCTATCAAAGGTTTCTAGCATATAGCTTGAACTACCAGGTTTTTTTTTACACTAGACACAAATTACAGGATGTTATATTGGGGTGGTATGAGTATTTCTTCAGTATCTGGGAGGATATTTCACATAAAGGATGAGTGCTATAGAACAGATCTTATCTTCAGATCAGAGAACACTGCTTATCGTGTGCTTACAGAGCTTGTAGATATTTGCAGACCTTGTTTTTTATGTCATGTTTATTTCAGGTTCTACTTGTCCATATTAATCAGTTTGGTTATCTTCTACATCTGCAACCCCCTTGATAAAACATCACTGACTTATCTGCCCCCCTCCCCCCTGATCCTGAATGAAGCTTTTGACCTAGGTGTTCTAGGGATTTTTATGCTCTGAAAACCTGTTTCCGTCGAATTCATGAGTCTCGCCAGGCCTTTTGAAAGCCTTTCCACAGCTTCAAATCTAGGAAAAATTGACCTCCTTGATATTAGCAGAAACAGATGCCCTGGGTATTTTTTAGGTTATGAATTAGCTGAAATACTGCAGGCATGCAGTTTAACTCAGCACATTTCCTGTGTTGGAGTGATAAGCCAGTTCCCCTACAGCCCGATCCTGGATAGGATTTGCCTGGCTTGATCAACTACCTGCCAAATATATATCTATATATACATGTGATCATTTGTGACAAATGATGAGCTTTGTTAAATAGGACTTGCAATTAAACTTGTTTGTAAGTGTATAGGACAGGTTCTTAGTATAGTCACCTGGTTGTCAACCTTTACAGTCTTTTGTACTTAAACAAAAAGGAGCTACTTTATAAGATTGGAGCCAGTAGAAGCAGTCTCCTTCACTGTGTACTATAACCTTACACAAGGTAAAGTTTATACTTTAATCTAATTCACACAGGTGTCTGCATTATTCATACTCTTCAAAGTGTTTAACGTTCAGTTGTAATGCTACACCTCTGTTGCTTTGAAAGAACTGATTGGAGGAAAGAGAAACATCTAATTAACCTGGATCATCGCCAGGCTTGAACTGTTAAAACTGTCTTCTCACCCTAAGTCTATAAATAAACAAATTGTATCTATCTGTTTGTTTTCCAAACATTTCAAATGGCAAGTGCTAGATATACCTAGCAAGTTAGAAACAGGCTTTTGCGGATGTGTCGGATTTGTTCAATTTTTATGACTTTTGACATCCAGATGAAAATTGAAGATAACCTATCATAAAGCAGACTTGAGCCCTGATTTTGCTAGTCTAAATGACTTTTTATGGATGCCAGAGGACTCCCACCTTTACAAATCTTTGCAAGTTTGATCATGACTTAAAGTATAAGTATTATAATCCTAAAACTTGGGGGGGGGGGGGGGGATATGTGTGGATTCAGTGAAGGGATTAAACTGATGTAATGAAATTTCTCTTCATTTCATTGAATACTTAAGTGTAGATGCAAGCCCAAATGTAGTGAGGTCGGGATAACTGTTGAATGAACACCAGTTCAAGAGAGATTCATAGTATTTACGGCATTGATAATGACAGGGGGGAAAAAACTTAACATCAAGATGACAGAATGCAGAATCCTGCAGGGAAAAACTCATTTCAGGGGAGGGAAAAAATCAGAGAAAAGCCGGAGTAAAGCTAGTTCTCGATTACTTGGAATTTGTAATCTCCAGAACACTTAGTAGACAAATGTTAGGTAATTATTGTCTGGTTATGGATTCTGGGCCAACAGTTTGAATAGGGAGAGCTGGACTCTCATCAGAAATCAATGCCTTAGTCTGTATGACAGGATATCATCAAAAATGCCTGCTTGACTTGATCCCAAAGGCAAATGCAACAGATTTTCTTAATAGCACTTTACCTTGGAGACAGATGTGTTTCAGGGGATACAAATCTCTGTTACTGTAGCCAGGGATGTGTGAGTCTTACAAATCTCTGTACAATGGAATAACATTCTCCTTTACAAGAGCGTGTTCAATACGCCGTTTGTTTGCAGTGTTGTATTTTTCAAATTACATTTTGTTAATGATCTTCTTTAAAGTTGAAGAAAATGAAGGTTTTTATAAAACTCCACCCCCCCCCCCCTTCAAAGATGCACACCTCTGTTGACTGTACAGAGGATGGGCAGTATCAAACTGCTGTTCATGTGACATGAGTATGGATGCAGGCAGGTTATGTACTTTGCTGTTTATCTTTCTAATGTAAATTGGCTGATAATAATGTCTGCAACAGATTATTACACTGCACTGTGAATTTCATATAGAGCCATGGTATATCAGAATGTGTAGCACCGTGAATTTCATATAGAGCCATTGATAAGCCATGGTACATATCAGAATGTGTAGCACTGTGAAGTTCATATAGAGCCATGGTATATCAGAATGTGTAGCACTGTGAATTTCATATAGAACCATGATAAGCCATGGTACATATCAAAATGTGTAGGCTTTTGGATTTTTAAGGTACAAAGTATTTTTACTAATTGGACTATAATGTGATCATGATTTAAAGTTCGTCTTGCATGTTATAAACCAAGCTAAACCTCATCCTCCAAACTCCATTAATAAGCTTAGAAAATAAGTGACATCATATTTTAAGCATTTTGAAGTGAAGAATGTGGCTTTTGTTTGATTGACTATTGGTGTTTTAAATATTCAGTGTTTACTTAAGAATATCACAGCTCCTTTTGCACTAAAAGTTGGCAATATATACCTCAGTTTTATTTTCACTGTGTGTTTGATCAATACAGAAGCTTATTAAAAGATTGTAGACAAATAATAACATGTTTACATTTAATGAAGGGGCTACACCGAAATTTAATAGTGGATTTGTTTGTTAATTGGGGGGGGGGGGGGGGGGTAATGATTTGTTTGAAACAGAAAATGAGATGTTTTTAAAATAAACCATGCAATAACATTCATTATGAATACAGGATATCATATAAACATATATATATGCATACACACACATACATGTAATTACACAGTACAGTACCACGCAGATACACAACGCATGTATGCATACATTCAGTATTCATACGTTTGGTATTCCTATAATGACAAATTGGCCTGAAATTGGCTCATAACATGTACTGAGTGAAAGAAACTTAGTCAAATTACTGGCATGCAACAGGTTGACAATTAACTTATTTGTGGGTTTTAAAACTTTTGAAAGATTTCTTTGAAGCAGGGATAGTCCTAATTGGTGTTAAAGAATTTTTGTGTGTTTTTGTGATATTGACTGATATTTTTTGGGGTGGGTGGGTGGGGGGTTGTCATTTTCATGATTAGTATATCTGGTATAGTATAACTGGGAGTTTTTGTATCAGTTTTGGAAATTGGAAGAGGTCAATTTCTTCTGCCTGTTCATTGTGTGATGGCTTACACCCTTACACAAAATCGTTTGTGTTAACCCATCCTTTCCTCTATAATTTTTTAAATTGAAACAGTGAATGTTGAATTGTCCATAAAGAAATATTGTACACTAGTAACTTTTGTTTACACAAAGTTGAACATGCATCAGAGATGTTGTTTACTCTGAATGTTGCCTGTTGTAAGGAATGATCCGTAAACATTCTGCATATATATTGAATTTATCTTAAATCTATATTACAAATTAAAAATCATCGAAGCTGAAAGGCACTTAGTGTGATATTTAAAACTGGAGTAAATTCAGTTGAGCTTTTTTATTACACAATGGCCATGCTGTCAATCGAGGCACTTTAATTTTGTATTCCCTTCCCATTTTTTCTAAGTGGGTGACTTTGAGTAGCCCACTAGAGATTTAAACCTCTCTACTGGAAAGTAGAGTGTGTTTAGGATCATCTGCCGATTTTCTAGCTGATTCTGTCTATATATCGAACTTCCAGCAGTCCAGGGGATTAACAGTGTGACGGTTCTCAGTAAAGGCTTGCTCAGTGTGCGTCCTGGTACAAGTTATTCTGAAATAAATGACCTAAACAGTGTCAGGAGTGGACAGTCATCCTATAACTAACAGGTATTTTGGATTTTAATCAGGTTCTAGTCGGTGAGGTACATTTAATTTCTTGTTTTGTAATGTAGAAATTTAGGTTGAATAACCATATTATAATGGAATCATTGTCTTAGTGATGTTTCTTTATTAAACTAGGGAGGTTTCACTGACAATTTTGTTCTGCACCCCTCCCCCCTCCTCTCAGTACTTATCACTATACACTGGATGGACAAGGATTTAGGTGTTATATTTTTGTATGAGGAAATGAGAGAAAAATTGAGTTTATGGTAATGTGCTTGAATGTGTGATATTTTCCCCTAAAGATGAAGTTTACCAGCTTGTATGATTAGTTGAGCATTAGGGAGAAATTTCCACCTTTCTAATTTAACAAACATGTTAATGTAAGTTGTCACTTGACATTAAGTTTTTTTTATATGTTAAATATGTTAGATGTTTGTATAACTATTATCTTCACACATCATGTGTTGAATGGCAGGAAGGATGTCAAGAGGGGATAATCCCCAAACACAGGCACTGGGCAGGGGAACTCTCCTACATTCACTAAAGAAGGGGGGGATAATCCACAGGCACTGGGCAGGGGAACTTCTCCTACATTCACTAAAGAAGGGGAGATAATCCCCAAACACAGGCACTGGGCAGGGGAACTGTCCTACCTTCACTGAAGAAGGGGGGGATAATCCCCAACCACAGGCACTGGGCAGGGGAACTTCTCCTACATTCACTAAAGAAGGGGAGATAATCCCCAAACACAGGCACTGGGCAGGGGAACTGTCCTACCTTCACTAAAGAAGGGGGGGGGATAATCCCCAAATACAGGCACTGGGCAGGGGAACTGTCCTACCTTCACTAAAGAAGGGGGGGGGGGGGGGGATAATCCCCAACCACAGGCACTGGGCAGGGGAACTGTCCTACCTTCACTAAAGAAGGGGGGATAATCCCCAAACACAGGCACTGGGCAGGGGAACTGTCCTACCTTCACTAAAGGGGTTAGGTGTGTTTGTTTGCTACAACAGGCACTGGGCAGGGGAACTGTCCTACCTTCACTAAAGAAGGGGGGATAATCCCCAACCACAGGCCCTGGGCAGGGGAACTCTCCTACCTTCACTAAAGGGGTTAGGTGTGTTTGTTTGCTACAACACACAAAGTATTTAGTAGATTTTTGTAAAAATGCAACTGACAACTGTTTTGTGTATTGAAAATGTCAGTTTTATGTACTAAGAGGTATCATTAAGTTAGGACATGAAGATGTGTTGACCCGAGTTTTTTTTTCTGAGACAAAAGACCTATTAAATTCACATAATGGTTATTCGGAAGTGACAGGAAGACTGATTGCCTGTTGATGAATTTCTTTGTTTTGAAGAGAACTATCAACCAATTGGTTTCTGTGATTGATAAAGAAGGATGTGCAGAAGAATTGGCTCTGATTTCACAATAAAGCCGGTTTTTACTGTCCTTACAGAGGGTAAACCTCCTTCCCAGTGTATTGACTTGCCCTCGGTGCCTGAGACATCTGAGTAATTGTTCAGATTAGTGAAATTGGTTGAAACCATCTCTTTCTCTTGAATGAGATCATGCAGATTTGCCTGATATCCTGAGTGATTGGTTTTAGGTCAGAATATTTTGCATTCTTGTTTTTGATCTGAGAGGATGTTGAACTGTTTGAAAGTAAAACTGACAAGAAGTGTCAGATATCCAGAGGATTTGAAGATGGTCTATGGTTCAGAATATATTAGAGATTATGGGATCATATTAGCATTTCTAATTAATCAATGAAGTTTAACAGCATTATGTTTCCATATTTAAACAGGTGCATGGTTATCAAGATATGAAATATTGTCTTAAAATAGCATTAATTATTCATTCAATGGAATTTTACCTTGCCATAGGTGTAACTGAGCTACAATTTAACACAGAATGTTACATGCAATATATGGAGTTGTGGGGTAACTGAATAAAATTTAGATTTTTGGACAGAGGACATTTTGCTCTTTCTTTAAGCGGGGATTTGATTCTTTCAATATGAAATCACCGTGAAGTGAATCAACAACAAGCAGTCAAGGCAGTGTAAACATATTTAGATAACAGTATCTATTTGTACTTGCTAGTATTCGATGAAAAAATTGTGTTTTATCAGTCTGTGTAATAATTGTGAGCTAGGCTGGCGCCTAACACATGCAATGTCACATGAACACAATATCGCCTCTGTGTGTGTGTAATATAACTCTCCTTCACTAATCAGTGTTGCATGGGCTTAATGTACACAAGGTTAATAATTATAAAAAAAGAAATATTGTTTGTGAAGTTTCCAGAAGAATTAGAGTTTATTTCATCTATGGAATAAAGATTTCATCAAAATTTTTAATTTACCTTGATTGTAAAATGCTGAGAATTAAGAGAGGAAAGTGACCTCCTGTGGAATTTACTGCTTCCAATTAAAATAGTTGGAAGAAACCAGAAGTTTTTTTAGGGTTGGCCTAATTGCAGGCACCAGTGACAGAGGACAGATACATTGCACAGGTGAAATGGTATCTGTCACGATCTACTGGCCTGCCAACTTTTGGTATGACAATAAGAATATTGTATGATATCTGCCCTGAAAAATGAGATGTTTATATCATTTGGGTGATAAGAAATTTTAAAATTTACCTGGCGTTTGTGTTTGAATAAAGTTAATTTTGTTTGAACAGACAGAACTTACAAATATGTGGGTACGCAGCAAAGGAATTATTTTGCACTAGATAGATAACGTTCCGAGACATCGGATTTGTGTTAACAGGCATTTGTTTGTTCTTTTTTGTGTAATTCCTAAATCCAAAGTCAAAACATCAAATTCCTTGTTTTATCTGGTTTATTATGGGGGAAAATAACAGTTTGATGCAAAATTTGTGACATTTTGTCACTTTTTGGAGTGAAAATCATGGTACATGAAAACAGGTGCTCTTCAGTAAAGCAAATACCTGTTGAACAAGTGTGGCCATACATAACATGACACCGCGGTGAATGAAATATCAAATATTTACGCATAGGTGAAGCGTATTCAGAGTATATTACCCCAGCGATTGTGGTGACATTCCATTCTACGTTTTAAGACTGGTCCCCTAGAGGCCTCGATTAAATAATTCTGGAAGGAGAAGACCCACACTTCACCATTGATCATGTGAGAGTTTATAAACATTTTCCTCATTTTAACCCAGCCTTAAAGCCTATAGTCTCTTGTGTATTTGTGTACTGAACCATTTGATCTACTCATTGCATGGGATTCTAGTGGTTTCAGCTTAAAGCTTATATTAGGTGTGTTTTTTGAATAAAATTACCATATCTGGTAGTCGTCTCCTCCTAAATTGCATACTGCATACTTATTTGAGTGTGCTATTCTGCTGTATACCCGTCATCAATTGAGGATTTACCAACTGTCATCCTGTATTCCGAGGTTTGTGCAGTTTTATCTATAAAAGGTTTATCGTAATGAATTGGGGTAGTTTTTAATGTCAGTTGTATTTTATAACTTATAGAAAGAAACATTTGGAATATGTATGGAGACTTAATTTTTTTTTCTTCTTGCGACAGTGGTTTTTCAAGGGTGAACCATTAAGTTTGAGGAGATTGCTTAAGAAGTTATATGTTATAAACCATGCAATTTCAGTTGAGAGTACACAAATTTTTTTAAAATATGAATCAATGTTTTCAATGTTTTTCAGAGGAACACACTTAAAAGCAAAATAAAAAATAAAACACCTTGACAGAGGCATCTGTATCTCAACAAGTAAAATATCTCCACCAACAGATGTACATTTGTTTATGATTACACTGCCAAACTTGTGTCATTCCTTGAAATTAATCTGCCACAATGCAGTGGTAACAATCTTGTCTGTTTGGCTAAGAAAAATTCTTTCAGGCAGGAATTGCATCTTCAATAAATTCTTGTTTTTGGGGTTGGGAGATAGCAGTATCTGAAGTTGACATGCATGTGTATGGAGTGACTCAATGACTGCTCAACTTGTGCTAAAAAATATTTCAGCTTTGATATGGGGGTTAGAGCCTGACACCTATTGCTCAAAATGTATGGAAATGCATGATACCTCTTCTTTCTCTCTATTTCTCTCTCTTTCTCACTTTCTCTCTTTCTCTCAATGTAGGAATTAGAATGATTAAAACTGAAACTGTTGCTAGTGTTACACAAACCCACCAGATGATGAGTCACAAGGGAGCCTATACAGATATTGTGTAGTGGAAGCTCTCTAGTGTATAGTTGTCACTCACTAAGTGTGGTGTAACTCAGAAAGTCACTGCAGTGAATGGCAATTTTATGACTAAATCCATAAGTTTCAAACTGGTTGTTAAATCTTTTTCTCTTTAGGTGAAATCAATATGCACAGTGTGAAGTTGTGTATCAACTGATTTCATGTTGTGGTGTCCCTTGGCAATTTACTGTTGCATGCTATTGTAGATTAAATTAAATCTATACATTAATTTCTCATGATATTTTTTCAAATTTTAATGGAAATTTGACAACATGGCCTGTGACATACATTTGAGTACTCTAGGTATTTCCACTATAACTTGTGGACAACACATTGACAAGGAATCAACATGGGACAGTTTTATTGTAGAATGTTTGAAATCAATTGACAGTAATTCTCCATACTTTACACACACTTTTACTGGCTGCAGTGAATTATAACAATTATTTGCCTATTATTTTTGCAGACTTATACACCACGCAGCATGCCTGCGGCCAGTCCTAATACCACCAGTAGCCAGTCCAGTAACCAAAGTCAATCTGGTGAACAGCTCAGCCGGACCAACCTCTATATACGAGGTCTCAACCCTAACACAACCGATAAAGACTTAGTAAACCTCTGCCAACCGTAAGTACTGCAGAAACAAACTCACAAACACAACCCAAGCACAGTAATGCCGAAACAAACAAGAAATTCAACTCTTCTGACAGCTAACAAAAACCATTTCATTTAAACTATGATGATGTAGATGTTAATTTTGCAAAACTTGTTAGATCTTGAATTAAAAACCACCGATAATCATTTGACTAGGATGAAAATAAAATCTGACAAAGACTTTGTCAGCACCTATCTAGTACAGAGAATCTCAATTTGCCTTGTTTTTTTTTTTTTGATCTTAAATGTGAGTCATTTGTCAAGGCTATGTGCCTGGGAAGTTGTCTGCTGCACCATTTCCATGAAGAGAAGCCAGAGAAATGCCATTGCAATCTTTTTAATTTCTCTGTTTTCTGAAGCCTTGATGATTCATGCGAAAAGTTGTATGGTATATAGAAAACTGCTGAGCAACCTAATATTGAGAGAGAAAGCAAGACAGAATTCAATAAAACAAAAGTTAGAAGCTAGGTCACAGTACAAGATAATCAAAGACACAATTACACATTACTGCCCAACAGAAAACTATGGCTCCTATAAAGTTACTCAATTTATGAATGAGTCATGGAATTATTTTCGGATGAAGATCCAAAACAGTTTCAGAATAAGATAAAAATACATTCATCTCCCAAGACGTTTATATAAACGAGAGGTGTAAAAGATCTAAACAGAAAACTTCAATGGCAGATTCAAATTTGCCCAAGGTATTCGTCATGCTGATTTAATAAGCAAAGGAAAAGAGCACTACACGCTACAAGTGCTTCATTTTGTGCTTCACTGTAAATGTAATTATTTTGAACAAGTGGTAAAGAAATGTTCTTGCAAGTTTAGAAACTTGACTCCAGATGAAAGTTTTATGAATCATGTGCCACTTGTGTAAATTGTGAATTATGTATAACAAAGTAGCAAGTTGTGAATATAAATTTTTTTTGTATTTTATACTTTTGAGTATGAATTATAAATGACATCTAAAATATGATGTAAGAATATAGCATTGATTTTTGGATGAGATTGCAGATTTCCATCAATATCAACAACAGAGACAACAGAATAACTATGTAATGATGAAAATTGGGCACCCAAAGCTCTCTGTGAACAGTCCCTGCAACTAATGTCTCTTAAATATCAGTTTAGGCCCTCTCACATTGCTTGACAGAATGGAATGGCAAATGTCCTTGCCTATTTTAATGTCTATATGTTCATGATTTAGAAATTGGAAAACTGTAACAGGAAGGTTTTTGTTTTTATCATTATGTTTTGCTAACACTAGTAAATCCAGATATTTTTAAAAGTTGCTGACATTTGATCCATTCATGAATGGCTTTAATAATTACAGTTTCCTATTTTGATGAATATCCATGGCAACAGAAATGAAGCAAAAAGATTTTAGGATTTGGTCCTCAGACTTTAGAAAACCATAAAAATGAAAAATATTGACTAAGCCCTTCTGGTACACCAAAAAATGATACCATGCTAATGATTTTCTATGCAATTTGCATTGGGAATGTTATCCGATTGCTTCATCTAAACAGAGGAAACCCATCATGCTAGTTTTTGTTATGCGTCTTTTGTTATGTAAATGATGCTGGCCGGGTTTTTTTTTTTTTTTTTTGCAACTGTATTGGCAAAAGTGGGGTTCTGGAAGAGGGAAAAGAAAGCTCTTTTGATAACCACTGGGCTGATTCCAGAACCTGTGAGCTGGATCAGACTGTTGCACCATTAGGAACAGAGTGATTGCCAATTAATAAGACTGTAAGACAGACATGCTCTGTTTAGACTAGATACTAATTCACCAAGTCTAAATATTTCTACAGGAATGTCAGATTTGTAACATGCCCTGGGAAATTATCTTGATACATGGGGAAACTGAGAGGAATTGCCTAATCATCTATGTGCATGCACGGGAGCTTGGGCAGGGTCAAGGTTTTAAATTAATGATATGTCTCAGATGTTGAAATTTTGTATCATACACTCTGAAAGGAAACATCTAATATGGATGCTCAGATGTACATCAAACCACTGTAGAAAAAACTTAGTTAGGAGAATCAAAATGTTGACGTAGCTGTTTCATTTTAGCTCATAGTGAATATATAAACAAACAGAAGCATCAGTTCACATGAAAACACCAAAGGGATGAAAACTATATAAAAGAAGGAGTTGAGGAGAAAATAAGAGGTCATTATGTATAGGTTAATATCTGAGTACCTCTCCACTCCTTAAAAGTACTGAAGCTGAGCTCCTGAAGGAGCTGAGGTCCTGAAACTTTTAAAAGTAATGGAGCTGAGGTCCTGAAACTTTTAAAAGTAATAGAGCTGAGGTCCTGAAACTTTTAAAAGTAATAGAGCTGAGGCCCTGAAACTTTTAAAAGTAATAGAGCTGAGGTCCTGAAACTTTTAAAAGTAATGGAGCTGAGGTCCTGAAACTTTAAAAGTAATAGAGCTGAGGCCCTAAAGCTTTTAAAAGTAATAGAGCTGAGGCCCTAAAGGAGCTGAGGCCCCGAAGGAACTGAGGCCCTGAAGCTTTTAAGGAATGGAGAGGTAAGAGTATGTTGACCTATACTTAGAATTCACCCATTTTGAATTGAATTATAATTTACTCAAAATACCGATACAAAATTTTTCAAATGGTTGTAATGGGCCCCAATGGATAGAGCTTCTAACTTCCATTCAATAGCTAGGTCTTAGGTTCCAATCTAACTTCCATGCAATAGCTAGGTCTTAGGTTCCAATCTAACTTCCATGCAATAGCTAGGTCTTAGGTTTCAATCTAACTTCCATGCAATAGCTAGGTCTTAGGTTCCAATCTAACTTCCATGCAATAGCTAGGTCTTAGGTTCCAATCTAACTTCCATGCAATAGCTAGGTCTTAGGTTCCAATCTAACTTCCATGCAATAGCTAGGTCTTAGGTTCCAATCCTGTCTTTGCCTTTGGATTTTAATTTTGAATATATCAATACATTTTCTTAAAAATTTGAAGCTCCATAGTGACAATAGGGTAGTCAGGGAAATTTGTACATTATTTTAAAAACTCATGAGAACATCACTTAGTAGTTATCTGACACTCTCCATTCCGTATAATTAAATGATGGAGATTTTTGAACAATACACAGGTGGATTTTTATTTAGATTCTTAACTTGCATAATGTAAAGGTTCAGTTGACAATCAATTAGTTCATGCTAAGAATTATATTGAAATTTAAAGAAATGATGTTTAATTGAATGGTAAGAGAACTTAAAACAGCTGTGGAGGACTTTCAGGAACAGAGAAAGGTTTTCTTGTAAATGAAGTAAATGTACATGATCAACATTCAAACCTACATAAATGTTCCGAATGACACCTGAAATGAAAATTTATTATCTCTCAACCTTTAAAACTTGTGAATATTATAGAATATTTACTTTTTAATGGCCCTTGAGGAACTGAAGGTTTCCATTTTTATTTTTTGGCATCCTAAAGACCGTGCAGGAACTCTGGTAGAAGTTCTCACGTTTGGTTTAACAAATACATGCATTCACAAAGATTATGTAACCAAAGTTTTTTATAAAACATGATATAGCATAAACATTTGACATATGCTTCTTATCACTGGGTAACAGCTAACTACATTTGTCGAGAATGTTCAAGCCCTCAAGATTCAAATGTCATTTCAATATGAGTAAAGCTCATGGAACCCAGTGCTTGGCTACATTTTCTTTTTTAGAATGGCAGTCTGCTTCTACAGATTGCTGTTATGTTGATGCATGGAGAATCTGTCAGATCTGAAAGATGTGTCATATTGTTTCAGTGGTTGAATACATCATTGTTTACATATACAAAACACGTCCTTCAAAAACTGAGTGCAACAATTACAAATGTGTCGAACACTCCCAACAGTAGTAAAGCAATATTGCAACATCAAATATCAGAAACATCTTTAAAGATTCTTGTAACAATACCTGTATTTGTGAGTGTAAAATCTTGCCTTTGTAAAATTCAAGGTCTCTATTCACAGCTTCTGGAGCTCAGACTATGGGTATATATTTATCTCTGAAGAGAATAGGGCATGTGTTCAGTACGTGAATGTCCCCGCGATTGTCTGTTAGGTACCCTTCATCAAAGTACTGCTAGTAAAAGAGCTGGCTTTATAGTCCAGCTTGGTGTTCCCTATTCAGATTTAAATCTGTTGTATTCTATTGTTCCGCATCATAAAGTGGATGTCTTTTTTTTTTAAATGTTTATCCCAGAACCTGAAACACATCTTAGGAACCTCCGAGAGATCCACGGATGTATTTTTGATTGGGAAATCATTGAATTATTAATTTATTTTCAGATTAGTCAGGACAAACAAATATTTATTATTCAGTCAATTGCTTTGATAGTTGTCTGTGCGACGAGCATTCAGGAAGAGGTTGGATAAAGTTTTGTCGCAGATGGTACATGTATTGAAAGGGATTGTGTGTCAATAGATATATAGAGGATTGTATCGACAAAACCTTGTTTCATTTTGTCAAAAGGAAAACCACCTGTGTCCTTATTTATATATATATATATATATGGTTATTCTGTTATTCTGAAGTGCTAGTTGTTCTTAACATTCAAGTGGTGTTACAGCCTCAAAAAATGTCAATTGTAAAATTCCATTGCATCACTATATAAGATATAAATGACCTTTACATATTGAGCTGTAAACAGATACAGCCTGTTCCCTGTATAAATTGCTTTTGTAAAACGTTCTTAATTTGGACAATTTTCTTATTTGGAAGGACCTTCAAATACTCCCCATGCATTGTTTGTGTTGGTAGAGGACATTTCAATGTCATTGAAGTGAGAGGGCAAAATGAGTAGAGTGCTTGATTCTGAGTGTGGGATTTAGTGGTGTCAGAATCCACAATGCAGTTAGCATAAACCAGCACTCCAAAAACTTATTGTCAGATGGACTGGGCGGTACTGCTAATTAAAGAAATAAATTATCTTTTTAATACAAGGTATTGCATGAAGGAAAGTTAATAAGGCAATTTAAATGTTACATAATGGTGGTTACTAGGGGAGTAAAATGGTTCATGTCAGTGGGATAAGTTTTGACACTATCTCTCTTCGTTGCATTCCCTATGCAAGTTTAATAGGACTCTGAAGTCAACAAACGGTGATTGATAAAAGAATCTTCTACCAGAAAATTCAAATTAATGTCTAACAGGTTTAGTCTTTTTAGACTTATCTAAAGAATCTGTCACTCTGCTAAAACTATACCTAGAGTTATATAATCTGCTAGCTAAAATATCTCCATAAAAAATATATATATATATCTGGCATTGATAAAGAAAGAAAAAATGTGGTAAATTAATGTCCATGCATAGATGTGTTGGTGTACTAAACCCAATTACGAACTCTGAAATCTGATTGATGGGGTCATCTGCATGTTATCAGTTTTCTTAATGTTGGGTACAAAATGATGCTGCTTTCTAGAGGGGGGGGGGGGGGGACTTTGTACACTGATGTGTGTGTACTGCTCGTTGTTCCATTTAACTAGCCTGTAGTTCTTGTTTTGATAGTCCATATCAGCTGAGGAACTGCACAGATGGGTATATAAAGTAGTTAAGTGCCTTTATCAACCAAACAAAACTCATTATATACAGGATACCAAAAAAAAAAAAAAATCCTACTTTTTAAATCTCCAGTTGATAAGATTTATCTAACTCATTCTTGACAACTTGAATCAGTTTTGGTTTTCAGAAATAGTGCTTGTTGCCAATTCATTGGCATTTAAAAGTTAGAAAAATAGTTTGAAAGCAGTGCAAACCCACCAATGTTATATCTATCAAATGACATTTTAAATTTTCATTTGAGAACTAGATCAGGTTACATATTCACATGCCTTTTGAATTCTCTTCTTATCTTGCTTCACATTCATTGTTTTCCTTTTTCCAAAACTGATAAAAGATCAATAAATATATATACTTCTGAATGTATGACATGTGTCTAAGATGTAATCATGCAAGCAGAGGATTTACAAGGCCATTTGTTTTACTCTAATGCTGGTCAGATTTCATTGTATGACAAGGCCATAGAACTCCTCATTGTCTTGTAGTGTACTTTTTAAATTAACATTATATCCCTTAAATGTAACAAAGATATCGCTCAACTTAGATAAACCAAACTGAATGCGGAAATATATGTTTTATTGAAACATATACTTTAATGTTAAAACAAAATAAAGTAAATGGTACAGATTTTAAGAATTATTTTGGAGAACTTATGGAGTTTGTTTATACTTTGTAGATATGGCAAAATTATTTCCACCAAAGCCATCATAGACCAACAGACAAACAAATGTAAAGGTGAGTTTTGTTACAGTCCAATCTAAACCTTTTGAGTTATCATTCCATATTTGATTCATAATAACGTGACTGTACTGTATTGTGCAGGTCCTCCATGTTGATCAAATATTTATCTGAAGTCTTCATAGAAGGTTGAACTTGTTATTCTAGATATCACACACATACACACACATAATGTAAATTTATACTTGAAAAAAATTGTATACAGCTTCTCAACCTGTAATAGCCGAATTGCATGCCTAGAGAAGCCTGAATATGGAGCCATTGGCCTCAAACGCTCCAAAATGAAGTTGACCTCATTTAACCTCGTATTAGATCAGGCACGGTAGTGGCATTTTGTTGGCTATGGAAAATGACTACATTCACTAAATTACCAATTATTCTAAAAAGCACCTATCAGAATGGCTATTATTATGCATAGTTAGGAGTAAAAAGCTGTGATTGCCATGATTGGCGAGCTGCGCCATGTTGTCTGTAGGCTAACTTTGATAATGATCAGAAATGGAGATCAATATGTGACAATGAAGAGATCCAGTCTTAAATCTGTTTACGGAGTTTGTTATTACTTTATCTATTTTAGAACTATTTGTATAAATTGACCGAAGTGGTAATAAGGCGTAGAATTTCAGGCTTGTTTGATGAAACACTTGATTTTAAAAATTTGAAAACTGTCCATTATACTTTTGGGGGAAAAAAGATGGTTGTGAATTGAAGTAAGTTTAGAATTTAGTTCTCTCCAGTGCTAGTGAATGCTATCAGTAACCTAGCATAATGTATTCTGTCAATGTCTTAAAATGAAGGTCTTGATAAATTTAAAGAAGACGAAGAGACTTGTTTTCCATTGCAGCTTGAGACACTGTAATTTGTTATTGTTAACTCAGGGAACAATCCTTATCAAGCATGCATAATTTGGAATATTCAACATGTGTATTGAATTACCGTCCTAAGGGAGATCATATACAAGATAATGAAATAATGCTGGTCCATAAAACGCCAAAGTGAAGAGCTTACTTTTTGTGGGTCTCTAAAGGGCTATGCTTCTATAAAAGTTCTGTGTAGTCTTCTTTGGTGATAAAGGAATTACATGAATTATCTATGTCTTTTAAATGCTATGGTATTATCCTGTGTGTTATAGGGTGCTCTATGAAATCAGAATGACATTATCAATATACAGTCCAAACTTAATGCTGCGGTTTTAAGTGACATTATTTTTGTTGAGTGGACTTTGGATCGATACATCCTCTCCCTTATACCCAGTGAGTTAGGAGGAGGTTATGGATTTCTTGAAAAGTAATCACCACCACCATTCTCCTCCACCACAGCACCACCATTCTCCTCCACCACAGCACCACCATTCTCCTCCACCACAGCACCACTCTCTCCTCCACCACAGCACCACCACCACTCTCCTCCACCACAGCACCACCATTCTCCTCCCCACCATTCTCCTCCACCACAGCACCACCACTCTCTCCTCCACCACAACACCACCACCACTCTCCACCACACCACCACTCCTCCACCACAGCACCACCATTCTCCTCCCCACCATTCTCCTCCACCACAGCACCACCACTCTCTCCTCCACCACAACACCACCACCACTCTCCACCACAGCACCACCATTCTCCTCCACCACAGCACCACCACTCTCCTCCACCACAACACCACTATACCTAACACATGTTGTTCGTTATGGTTTTGTCCCCTCCCCCTGTATATTGAGATATGGTGTTATAATGCTTGTCACTATTTTACAGGTTATGGTTTTGTCTCTCCCCCCAGTCCCCTGTATATTGAGATATGGTGTTTATGGTTTTGTCCCCTCCCCCTGTATATTGAGATATGGTGTTATATTGCTTGTTACTATTTTACAGGTTATGGTTTTGTCCCCCCCCCCCCCCCCCCCCCCCCTGTCTATTGGGATGGTGTTAGTTATATTGCTTGTTACTATTTTACAGGTTACGGTTTTGTGGACTTTGATTCCCCCACAGCGGCAGAGGTTGCAGTGCAAGCCTTACAGTCACAAGGAATACAGGCTCAGATGGCCAAAGTAAGTCAAAGAAAGGACAAAGCCTGACTGTAAAGTCTTCAGGAGCTAAATTCTAAACTCTGTGTGGACTGTTGTTTGTGAGGGGATGGAATCAGAGAATGTGAAGATGAGAAGACAAAGTGCATTAGTCAAGACAGATTTCACTTTACAAAATGACCTCACCATGTGCATCCATTACATAGAGAGGTTGATGGTGCAATGATTACATGCTTACAAAAGACCAACATCATGATAAGGGATATTTAAGAAATGAATTTCAGTTTTGAAAATACACGGGCATGAACTGCGATGCTTCACACCGACTTACTTCATGAAGCGTATCAGCATTTTATGAAGCGTATCAGCCAGTGTGAAGATTCGCTATTCATATCCTCATTCACATATTTTCAAAATGAAATTTAGTTCTTATATTTACATTCTACTTTCATTCCTGTTGGAATTTCCAGCTCTGAGCTGTTAAAATAAACACACTATATTTATAAAGATCCAGCCACACACTATTGATAACTGCCACACATTCATGAGGAAATGGCTATCATTACAATTTGTAAAGATGTCAAAGGCAAAAACATCAGAAATGTAAATATTGAGAAATAATTTGTTACATATAGATTATTTTTGATATTCTTTGCCCTCCTCCTTCCTAATTCGTGTGTACAGAAGTCTGGGGTACCTGATTACACCACTGATGCAGTCGGCATGATCACCGGGGACATTTTATGTGAAAGTCAGTGGCTCACAGATTCCTAGTAGTGACATCTGGAATTTTGTAATTTGTCTACCCTATTGTCCTTGAGAACAACGAACTTAAATCCTTCTTCAGTAGAGAGATTTACAAACGGTGATAGATATGATAGAGTAACCTTCAACAGATATAATAGATTAAACTTCAGTCAGTCAAATTAATTAAGAAAATTATAGGGTTACTGCAATAGTTCCTTGTTTTTCAATAGGGAGTGTGTCAAAAGTGGATGAAAAATACTTCTGTTTAATATATTGTAAAGTAAAGTGGTCATGTATGATTTCTTTAGATATTAATCTGTAGAGATGTTGACCGAATTTCAGTAAAAATGTTAACCAATCATAAAAAAAAAAAATAGAAAAAAAATAACGTCAGCAGGGAAAAGTTTTGCAAGGTCTATGTAAATATACTATGATGTGTTTTGAAATCACATAAAGATTGGGTGCATGTCCTGTATGATTAGAATGAAATCTATATTATGAAATATGCACAAGTTGATATATTTATATCTAAATATGTCAGTAAGTTGCTGCAACAATATCACATTGAAAACCTGTATGCAGACACTACCCAGATACATATACATGCTCGGGTTTCTGTGCAGATCTCATAAATTCGACTTTAATGGCTCACAAAAACTTGGAAGATAAGTAATTTTTTGAATGGACATGTGTAAGTATTGAAATAAAATGATGCACATTGATATTTTTTGTACATAAATTCAGTACATCCCAGTGGTCATAACATTAATTAAAAAAAACTTTCCCGTCTTTATCAGAGAACATAAAAGGCCTCATTTAGTCATTTTGATCAGTTCGACCGTAGTTTATGGTGTAAAATCGAACAAATGTATGATTGTACAACATGTGATTAGAAAGACGGGGAGTTTTTTTTCCCCTGCAAAGCAATAGGATGAACAGGAGCCATATCATCCTGTAACATCAGCTGCCAAGGGAATTGGGCTTGTTGATATTTATAATAACAGAGGTTTTAGCTGATGATGCTATTAGAAATATCTGCATCAAGAGCTGAAAACAATTTCTATCTGGGAGTTGCAGGGGAAAAAAAAAAAACATAGAAAGAAGCAAGAACCATTATAGTCCATTTATTTAATGGAAGCTGGCTTATAATGAAAGAGGGCCACGTGAAGCTTATCAGTAGATCAGTCTTAGTACAATGGCTTAGGCAAATAAAAATATGACCTCGATAGATTTTGCACATTGTAAAGACAATGAGAGAAAGGGTGGGGTGGGGGTTTGGGTCTGCATACAGTAATAAAAAAAAAAGGAATAGAGACATTTATGTTGGATTATCAAGGTATTGATTGATTGGCTCATGCATCTGGTGATGTATGTTTAGAGGCCAGGAACGGAGTGGATTTGTCAATCCAGAATATTCATGGTCATGCAATCTACAGATTTATGCAACTTATCTCAAAATTATCCAGCATGGCAGGAGCAAATCCTCAGTGCTTTGATTTAGTGGAGATCTTTTTTTTTTTTCCCTAGAGAAAACTTCATTCAGAGGTTGTTGAAGATGCTATTTGGATGGTAAATCGTTTAGATAATCTAATATTTTGAAATTGTCCCTCCGTTGTCCTATCTGTGTTTAAGGTCATTAAAAAAATAAGATTCTGATATTCATTTATTTCTAGCCAAGGGCCCAATAGATTGACATGAAAGCATATATATAAGGAATAATTAACAGTCATTTTTTCATACATTATGAGGGGAAAAAATGTTTAATTAAACAGCACACATAAAATATACACATGTATGCTTTCAGTTAAGAAAATGTAATTGAGTTAGAACTTAGCATTTCCTCATGAACTTTTCCAAATATATTATATTTACAGTCAGATGCAAAAAGAACTGATTATTTAATGAAATAAAGAAGGGGGTGAGTTAACATGTGAACTACAGTGGATTGGGTGCTCGTCCACAGCTTACAATTGTCCGTCTGGTGTATTCAGTACCATAGCAACAAATGGATTCCTATTTTTCTGATGTATCACTATTAAATGAAACAATACATCACACTCGTGTGACATTTTCCAGTAAAAATGCCAGACTCAACCACTGGGACAATTTATAAACTGTCACAGCCAGATAAAAATGATGTGGATAATTTATCCAAATGTTTTAAATTGTGATTTTATCAAGTATTAAGGGAAGAGTAAAATTCAAATAGAAAGAAAAGAGAAAATTATGGGGAACTCATCACTAGTTACTTTAGGATTTAAAAAAACGGTATCATGAGAACAGACTGTGTGTATGAATTTCTGTGATAGTAAATGTTGTTAGGTTGACATTTACCTGAACGTTCGGGCCCCACACCTGAATGAACACAACATATTGTATGGTGTCAAAGGAACAACCAAAATTCCTTTTTTTGTCACATGTTTACACACATTGTAAAAAAGGAGGGGCGTACTCCATGTATCATTATTAAATGTTTGTCGTGTTGTAACGAGTAACACTTTTCCTGCACTTCATGTGAAATCACTAACTTGTCATTTAATGATCCCTTTACAGAATGCAATATCAAAAGTGTGATAACTTTTATTATATCTTGGCATCTGTACTCAAAAGTTGAGATATCTTCAGTAAAAGCTTTCTCTCTCTCTCTCTCTCTCTCTCTCTCTCTCTCTCTCATGCAAGATAACTCTTTTTGTCAAAATTATTACTATAGCATTTAGGAAGGCAGGGAGATACTGACCTCGGGGTCAGTGATTCTCCACACTTACAATACATTGACCTGAAATCTCTTTTGTGGCATCATCATGTGAATAAAATGAGGTATCTGAGAAGAGTAAAGCCTTCTCATTCAGCTCATGAATAAAATTAGCATTTTTGTATGTCTAATTTTATGCTTCAGGGTACTCTGTAAAAGTCTCTTGTGATTGTTTAGTTAGTCAGGGCATATATATATATTCTTGTTTGTTGGACGGCTGATGGGTAGAAAAGAAAATCTATCGATGACAAAATGGATATATATTAACTCTAGTAGCGTTTTGACAGAAGAATGAACCTGACACTTATATGCAAATCCGTTTGTGTGTAAAAGTTTCATTTTACATAATGATGATTATTCAGCAATCTTCATAATAGTAGGGCCAGAAGTAAGGGAGGGGGGCGGGGGGTGTTTGAAGAAAGTTCCACTTTGCAGATGCATCATGGATGGAGCGGTTTTGGACATGTTCCGTTAGGTCTTAGTGATTTTGAGCTTTTTAACTTCTATTGACATGTAAATGGTGTATTCAAAGTGTGTGTGAGTTATGTGTCCTGTTAGGTGTGAGCACATGATGAAAGAGGTGGTTTTATACACAACACTTCACCTGATCCCTGGTATGTTTAAAGTACCAAAATGACTTAGAACATGAACTACAGAAGTAGTTCATTTTCATGGACTCCATCACTTTTCTCAGACTGAACAACGCAAAATTATTTTAATCACAAATTATAAAGAAACTATTTATATTATAGTACATGTATAAATTATATTTAATTGTTGATATTGTTAATCTTTATTCGATGATAGATATTTAATTAATTATGAACATTTTGTGTGTGAAAACTTCTCAAAACGGGATGGAAAATTGAAAACTATGTTAGTGCAAGGTTTGCTGCACGTAAATGTATTTGGAAAGTAGGCACAATTAGATGATGTCACTGTAACAATAGAATTGCTATGATAAACTATTATATATATATTTAGAATTTTTTAAAAATCTATTTTAAGCAACAAGAGCAGGACCCCACTAACTTGTATATTGCCAACCTCCCGATTTATTTTGCTGAGACCAATCTAGAGAATATGTTCAAGGACTATGGCACAGTGATTTCCACAAGAATTTTACGAAAGCCTGACGGAATCAGCCGAGGAGTCGGATTTAGCAGGATGGAATCCAAGGAAAAATGTGAGAGGATCATCGACCAGTTCAATGGAAAAATTTTACCAGGTATGATAAAAAAGAAACAGAATGCAGTCAGTGAATAAATGTTTTGTTTTAAATGTTAGAGCCTGTCATTAGCCCAATTTCATTTGAGATTATGCTCTATGTGATAAATTTCTATCAAAATTTTATATGAAGGGCCTTGAAATTTGATTGTTGTTGCATATTGAAAATTAATGATGCTGTTCAAAATATCATTTGTCCTAATTTATAGCTGCCAGGTGATAATTGGTGGCAGTAATAGGCCTTCGTTATATCAATACTGTAGCTTGCAGTGAACTTTGCATCTATACACAAATTATTTGAAGTTTACATTAAGGAAAATTGGCATGAAGAAATAAATTTTGGCCTTTCAATGCTGATTTGTATTGGATGCAATTCAAAGACTAAGAGTTTACACTACCTGATAAAAAATGTGTTTAATTGAAATTTGATAGTCCTAAATGCAAGAGTGTTTAAGTAGTTGATTAAATATAGTTCATTCTGTAAGACCTTGTTGGGTAGAATTTGCAGAGAAAATGTCATTAAAAAGGAGAAATCTTTTGTTGTACTCTGTTTGCTCAGGAACAGAGAGTCAATATTGGCATGCAGGCTGTATTAAATTAGAGATCGGCTGACACAAGTTTCGATATGTCAGCTTCTTTGTTAGAATAGTTTGTCACTGTAGTACGCAATAATTATGAGAACAGAGCAATAATTATAAAACGGAACGACGGATTATTCGTTCTCTTTGTAACTCTTCTCAATCCATTGCATGTCTTTACAAAAAAACTAAAGTGTTATGGCTGTGTAATTTCAAAAAGGTAATTTTAAAATTCCTACAGATTGTGAAAAGGAAAAAAAATCGGTTAATTTGATTTTGATAATAAGGAAACCCCCAGAAAACAATGTCACTCGCTGTCATTTAACATATAATGTCAGTGATCTCTTATGGAAGCTTATATCAGGTCAACTTTTATGATATGCAGGGTCGTGGTGTCCTTTTACTGAGTCACTGAGATTCCGAGATTCTATGCACTGCTCTGCTGGGGTTTGACATGTATATGCAACATGTGACCTTATCAATACTATTGATAGCCTCTTTTCTAGATAGATATGTGTCATATGAACAAGAAAGTAAACAGAAGTCCTGAAAGTACTGTTTACATGAAATATGGCTTTACTTTGGCAACCTTGCCTCTAATGCTAGTGTAATTCTGCAATTCATCACAATCTTAATAAAAAGGAAAAAATGGAGGTTTATGCGGACACAGGGTTTCCTTTGAATCCATTTTCTGTATAAGGCTGGTTCTGGTCAATAGGCAGGGAAATGGTTAACAGTAATGGCTACAAGATTTAACCCCAAAAGACACCAGACTAGACTGGTCCCCTATCTGATACAGAAGATAGGTAGGCAGTTATCCCCAAAAGACACCAGACTAGACTGGTCCCCTTTTTGATACAGTAGATAGGTAGGCAGTTATCCAGAAACACAAAGATGAAAGTACAACTCCAACTGGCAACAAAAAGGACTGCACTTTGAAAATGTTGGAATTTTTTAAGTCAGCACATACTTACATTGCCATTCAAGTTTACTGTTTGTGCTATGACCTTTATGAAGCCAGGAAACTAACCCTTGTTCTATTTCTTTGCATCTGCTTAGGGTTACCAAATGTACAATAGGCTAATTGACTTGTCAATTAAAGATTGTGCAGGGGGCAAAAGGATTACTCAAAACAAAGGATGAAGGCCCTCCATAAACATTTGGAAATTATTTTTGAGATACTGTAGAATCACTTGGTTTTATGAGACTGAAGTTCCGTCATTTGAAGTGAATATCATACATATTCATGTTATAGTGGCAGGGTTGTAATTCTTTACCCTAGTTCAGTATGCACACAAATCAGATGTCCCACCCAATAACGGTATAGTTATGAAGATTAAAGATATGTGATGATTTTCTTTTGTTAGGTTGCACTGAGCCCCTGCTGGTGAAGTTTGCTGATGGAGGAAACAAGAAAAAGACTGCCATACCGCAGATTAGAAACGAGGTAAACAAATAACTATGGCAACGGTTGCCATGGGTGAAAGTTTTTTTTTGTTTTTTTTGCCAGATTTATGGAACACTGAGCTAAATAAAGACTAATGATTTAATTAATTGAATTTATTTAACCTCTGTAAAACCCAATAATAATTAATATTACTCCATTTTAGCAAAAGGAAAAGAGAGATATATTATGTCGATATGTGGAATCTGTTTCAAGCATAGTCTGTATTAGCTCACAATTTTATAGTTCTCTCGTAGTTTTAAATTAAACTTATTATCATTCATATTTTTATTTATAAGGTATATATCATCCGTATATATTTCTGATTTTGTATCTGGAAAGGTCTAGATTTCCTTTTGAATTATTCAAGTATATTCAACATGATGTAAAAAAGAAAAAGGAAAGTTGATTGGTCAATAGAACTACATTTTTGATAGTAAACTTAAAATCAGCATAGCATGATCATTTCTATATTAAACATCATTGGATTGCAATGCACACAAAACTGTGGAATTAGCTGCACAATTATAGTAAATGTCCCTTGCGTATGGGACGCAGATGCAGAGCATTGTCCTCCATTGTTTAAGTTAAAGCCCAGGATCCATACTGTTTGCATGGGCATAAAGTATTAGCATTTTTGGCATGAACATGAAAGTCTTGTCATGATTAAATAATATGATGCAAGTATAATTATGATATTTATTTATGCATGCAATGACCCAGATTAGTATTAGCAAAAGATAAACTGGAATTCCTTTAAGAAATCAATCCAGTATCCGAGAAAACTAAACTGGTTCTCTCCCGGGAGGGAGAGAAAACTAATTAAAGTTTTGGTGACTTAACACTGACCTCTCTTTTTCGGATTTTTCTTTAGTTGGCCCAGAGTTTGGTTGGTCTTGACAAAAGCGGATCCCTCCAAGCCTATTTCCAGCAAATGGGAGATGTAATGAAAATTTTCAATTTGCTCTCTTTTGCTCCCTATCATTTTTGTACCACTATTTTGCTCCCCTGCTCTATACATTTTTTGTAAATTCAACTCATATTTGGCATGCTTTAGATCATTTATTGAATTTCGTTTTGTTAAAAGGAGTAAATTTCCTCTTTAATTCTTCAGGGATTTACATCTTTATATACTATATGTTTATCAAGAAATTAGGGGGAGTTATACATGTGATTTATTTTGATCTGCATGCATGCATTTCTTGGTGATTTGGTTTTTCAGCATTAAATGTCTAAATTAACCGCTGTACTTTCATCCTGTTTTAATTGAATTTCTGTTAAACTAATTTTTGTTCTAACAAACTAGTGCATTAACATATGTTATCTTAACTGAGCTCATTTCCAATGGTAATAATTTAGACATTAAAGTATTATTAACATGATGAAGAGCACATGTTGTTTTTTCACAGCCAATTGATTATATATTAATATATGCAACTTATATTATGATATAGTGTAATAATGCATGGTAAAAATGCAGACAATTGATTTTAGATAATATGTACATAATTCTGAATAATATAATGTATAACGAATATTTTCTTGAGTGGATTTGTTTCTCTTTTCAGCCAAGTCTGGCTTTAGCAGCCTATGCTGACCAAGCTTTGGCTACTAATGGGTAAGTTCATAGAGAGGTGTGTCTGTAGAGCAAAGGAGGGTCTAAAGTTCATAGAGAGGTGTGTCTGTAGAACAGGAGAGTCTAAAGTTTAAGAAAAGGACCTTCATAGCCTGTGTAATTGCTTATTCAATAAATCCCAAAGGGATCAGATCTGTAATTTCTTAATGAATAAATCCCAAAGGGGTCAGATCTGTAATGGCTTGATGAATAAATTCCAAAGGTGTCAGATCTGTAATTTCTTGATGAATGAATCCCAAAGCAGTCAGATCTGTAATTTCCTAAGGATTGAATCCCAAATGGACCAAACCTGAGACTAAGTAATAAGATTAAGTTATAATGGGGGTATGGTGAGACTATGTTATAATGGGGGTATGGTGAGACTATGTTATAATGGGGGTATGGAGAGACCATGTGTAACTTTCTTATCTTTCTTATGCAGAGGAACATCTAGATCAAAGCATAACTTTAGTAGACACTTAATGCATACAGACTGTCTTCATATATGTCTCTTTAGACACATAGAATCACCCCCCTCCTTAAATTCCACTCCCCCAACTTCTCTGGCTGCCCTCCCTCCACACACACACACACACACACACACACACGATTAACAATTAACGAAGCTGTGTGCGCTCCCTCCACACACACGATTAACGAAGCTGTGTGCCCTCCCTCCACACACACCATTAACGAAGCTGTGTGCCTGCTCATAGAAGATATGCCCTTTCTTTGTTTCATGAATCATTGTATTCAAATATTTTTTTTCCTAAACACCAAACACATTAAGTGTTTGGAATATAGCCATCAACATCAGTCACACTGTTACCAAGGATATATTTGTTTGTGTCAGTTTTTTGCCATTTACATAAGTAAATTTGTTAAACAATTAAATACAGAGAGACCATTTATTTCAGCTAAGTGTCAGGGTTGGGTCACGTGACTGTTTGTCTCCTGTTGACTTTGATTAATTACTGTAATATAGTTGACATATTTTATGGTCTGCCATCTGTTGCATAGTTTGAAATATTACTGATTTAGGATAGATTTTCTAATGCTCAATCAATAGCGCCTCTGACTTTTGATGTCTCCATTTTTACCAGTACTATTTTTTAATGATTGTGTCAGGATATTATTATTATCATTTTTTGTTGTTGTTGCATAGTCTATAATGCCCAAAGTTTGGTTTATTTGTTTTTGGTTTTTTTTTCTTTGTTTTTCAAATTTCGGAACCGGTACTATTAGGCGAGAAGATGAGCATTATATTTCATTCTTTACCTTTAGAAACATATTTCACCCCCTAAAAACATTGTAAGTCTTTAATCATGCTGACAAGTGTCAGACAAAAATATTATCAGGGTTTTTGCTCCGGCCTACTGACTCCTCACTCCTGAATCAGAAGAACATTTTGATTTGTCAATAATTCATAATGAATACCTTTAACGTATCAGTAATGAAACGAGAATTTACTTTTGGAGAACATACTTCTTACCCTTTTACCAATCACTGTAGAATTGTGTAAGTTGTGCAGTATAATCATGAATACGGGGGATTGCTTCTGTAAAACTACAGTAACACTAATAGACACAGGAAAACCTGAGGAGTCACCGCTTCTGTTTAGCATTACAGTATTTAAAATAAATGTTGTAAACAAAAGTTTCTTAATAACAATAATGCTAAGTAGACATACACTTTATTGACAATTGTTCTTGTCAAGTATTTATCGAATAATTGAAATGTCAAGCAGGGTATCTATATCGCTTCTTGCATTTTATCTATTACCATATAACCTGCAAATACATGTTTGTACACGCAAGTTTTCATTGAGTTCATTCAACAAGGAATGGATTAAAACGTCGAATGATGATTTTAAATTTATTGCTACATAAATACCAGTTTGATATGACAGTATTTTACCGGTTGAAACCACTCCTTCGTACGGTATTGATACTGAGTACCAGTGACCAACCCTACTGCCATATTATTACACTTTTACTCTCAACATTTTTGTGAACTAGCTTTCATGCAAGATTTAACTATTAATCAAATCAAGTTGTCTCCATACATTTTGCACAATATTTCTTCATCCAAATCCACTGGTCTCTCGCTAGATTCCTAAAAACACAGAGTGGTAAAGGACATTGTGTTTGTTTTGTTTCTTTATCATTAACTGATGATATAGAAGTTAAATTTTAAGTTTTGTAGGTACACATAATGGTTTTGATATCGAAGTCCTTTGATATCGGTGTATAATTGTGACTGTATGTGTGCTGGAATAAACCACACTGCATCATAAAACAGAAGCTCTCCTATATTTCTGCAGCTTAATTATCCTCAGGAGAGAATCCTAAACTAATGCTATCTGAACAAATGACATTCCTCCTTCTCTATGGCATTTCAGAAATGATTTCAGCCTCCTGTAGTCAGACTTCTTGGAGTAAATGATTTGGGGGATTTTTGCAGGAGTTGTTAAGTCAGGCAATATGGTAGACAGCATTTTCACAAAATAACTGTAGTGTATTGCCCTTGGGGTTGGTTTATTCCAGTGTTTTCCTGTATACCTCATTTATCTATACTTGTAATACAAAGAGATATACACAGCATAGAAACATTTCACATTTAATATGGAAATAATATACAATGTATAGATATTCTATGTAATATGGAGATATCTTATGTTATATGGAAATATCCTATGTTATATAGTCAAAGAGATATCCTGTATGATATAGAGATAGCCTATGTGATACAGAGATATCCTATGTGGAGATATCCCGTGTGATATGGAGATATCCTATGTGGAGATATCCCGTGTGATATGGAGATGTGGAGATATCCCGTGTGATACGGAGATATCCTATGTGGAGATATCCCGTGTGATACGGAGATATCCTATGTGGAGATATCCCGTGTGATACGGAGATATCCTATGTGGAGATATCCTGTGTGATATGGAGATATCCTTTGTGGAGATATCCCATGTGGAGATATCCCGTGTGATACGGAGATATCCTATGTGGAGATATCCCGTGTGATACGGAGATATCCTATGTGGAGATATCCCGTGTGATACGGAGATATCCTATGTGGAGATATCCCGTGTGATACGGAGATATCCTATGTGGAGATATCCCGTGTGATACGGAGATATCCTATGTGGAGATATCCTATGTGATATGGTATGATATAGAGATAGCCTCTGTAAGGCCAATTCAACTTAATTAGTAGATTATTATCCAGGGTCAGCAAAAAGTATGGGTCGGGTGGGAGGATTCTATTTTTTTAATTTTTATTTTCTGAGAAAAATATTAAAGACAAACAAGGTTTGTTTCTCCAACAGATCCGCATCTTTTAATGGCAGATGGATATCAATCTATGCTATTTTCATACACTAATTCCAGGTTAAGCTTTAATTTAAGGATATAACAGAAATATACCTAACTTCTTCAAGATTCACATCTGTAAGAATGTGAGAAGTTAAGAAAGCCATATAAATCTATTTTCTTCATGTGACTTTTCAAGTTCCTATACCGGAAATGTAAACAAGAAGTGTAAATAATGGAGTCGGGACATGAAAATATTCCGGAAATCGCAAGTTTCGCAAAATAAAAAAAATTTGGGGTGGGCCAATTTTTGAGGGGCGGGCGGGGATTATAATCTATCAATTAAGTTGAATTGGCCTAATATGGAGATATAATTCTATGTAATAAAGAGATATGTATGCAAGTGTATGTATATTTATTGTTGATGATGTAAATTATGTGAATGTGTAACTGTTCCTTGCCTGTTATGCATTGTATGAAAGCAAAAATGTACAAGAAACTTTTTAAAAAAAACTTTATGTCCATCTGTCCATCCATCTATATACTTTAACATTTTCAACTTCTCCAGAACCGCTGGGCCAATTTCGATCAAACTTGGCACAAATCATCCTTGGATAAAGGGGATTCAAGTTAGAGACATGTATGAATGACGGTTTTCTTCTCGTTTCAGTGTTGGAGCTCCTGCCTTAGTGACCCCAGCAGGCCTGACTCTTCCTCGATACACTATGGCCACCACCCCACAGACCTATCAGATGGCCCAGGCTAACCCTGCTGCTGCTGCCACAGGCTGGGTTCACCCCGGATACATCATGCAGCCTCCCATGGCCCATGTGAGTCCGTATTCCTACTTTCCCGGACAGTCTGGTCTAGTTGACCAGAACTAAGAGATATAACTCGAAACACAAACATTGCCAATTCCATGTGCAAAACATTTAGACAACAAGGGGAAAATAAAGCATGGCTATATTTTTGCCCTGTCATTCATTTTCATTAGTAGTTCTTTTTTTCTTTTTTTTATTGTTTAGCTGTAAAGTTGCATTTTTTCTTTAGACTACACATAAGGAGTGATTTATCATATTTTCGTTGTCATTTTTAGACTTGATATGATGTTTTTGCTTGATTTCTTTATTGTTTTACACAATGAAATCTATTTTACTGTAGAAATGGTAGAGTCATGTGGGCAGTTGATTACATGTGACGACTGTTACGTCATGTTTGTATTTTCACATGAGATTTTTTTTATGATCAATTGTACATTTGATTTAGATAGCAAGAACATTATATATTGAGAAGGATTGCATGGTTGCAAGACAACTTCCAAACCTTTCAAATGTGCCAACAATTTGTAAAATAATTGTACAAAATGCACATATAGCAAAATTTAGATATCAGTTATCATGGTTACGTCATTAGAATTATGTAGACTGCATGATGGTGCACTCGAGGAAGACTGATCACAGCAGTATGACACATGAGGCTCCAGTGCATGACAAAGAAAGAAAACGCAAATCCAAATGTGAAATCCTACTGTTACCCGACAAACTCGAAACCGTGACAAATTTGAGATTCATGGTGACTGTGATGTTCACACAAAAGTAAATTTCAGCCTACCTGCTGATCCAAGTTACTTCTGAAATGGTTCATTATGTGTTATGGGTACTTACTGGCAGGTCACTACTGATAACATTTTCTGTAGCTTTAATTGGGTAGAGTGAGGGTGGGTGGGGTTTGGTACTCAATTGGACAGCGACCCAGTTAATGAGTTTATTTTTTTTCTTGCAGGTGCTATCTACCTCCCCTGTCTTGCCCCAGAGCACCTCACCCACCCCCAACTCTTTACTTACCCCCATTTCCACCGCGTATCCCACCATTCTCTCTGATGGATCGGTAGGCCTATGGCAACAGCAATGAAATTCTAACACTTTTTGAAGTTACTTGACATTGTGTAGCAAACATGGTTGGATGGACTGCAGTCATATGATTCTTATACTTACATAACATTCAAAGCAATGAATGAACAATAGTTTGAAAGTGTTGTCATGGTTACATGAAGGCACATGACTTGTTTGTGTAAGATGGTTAGATTGTAAGACTCATAGGACCCAACTAATCTATATATATAATTTCAAAATTACCTTTACAAAGTATGTCAATTTAATAGATCTATGTTATTTGACCTTCATTTTCTTCTATAATACTCAAAATTCAATCTACTTACATATTATGTACATCATGACTGTATAAAGACTTATATAGGCCCCACTCACTATGTTGTGAATGGCATTATGTTGTCATGACTGTTGTTATGGTAACCATGTTTTCGTCTTGACAACCAGCAATTTTCTGATATTTTTTTTTTTTTTTTTTTTTATATACACATTTTCTATATAATTTGTATTGTTTTATGCCTGCATTTAATGTTCAATTTTTGTCAGAATGCGTAGCTGCTAGTATTTGAGACAGAAGTGGTACATTTTGCATTTTCAATTGGTCTTCTCTGTTCCGGGCTTTGGTACCATCAACGCTCCTTTCCCAAAGCACAAACAAACAAAACAGAACAAAGCCAAAACTTGTATGCCATTAACAGGAACATTTGGGCAGATCCTGAATTTAGGTTAAGGAAGACTTTTGAAAACCTGGTCAAGAGACCAGAGACAGAATGCTTTGTCAGGAGTTGACTAAATACCACATTAGAAGATGTAGAAGGATTTATTTGATAGACGAGGTAGACAATTGAAAGTATTCTATGCAAGTATGTAAATATGTACATAGACATAATCATTTTCATCCATCTTTCTTTTTAATCTGTAACTCTTTAAAACAGGTGCTCTTATGTTAAAGGACACTTAATAGGCTTCCTGAATTAACAGATTACACAGATAAATCAATTACAGCAACAGATTTTGTGTGGATATGCTTTTACATAGATAATTTAAACCTCGTAAGTTTGTTTTTATTTTTAATATAGTTCCTGGTCCTTTTAATTTGTTTTCAACATAATGAAATATTCTATGCTTGCTTAACATTGAGTCTCTTAGTGACAAGATTTGTTTACCAGTTAGGCATAATTAATATAAATATACTGCAGATTTTTGATATTGTATGTGGGACCATGTAAGCAACCTATATACCGTTTTTTCAATTTCTCAGGGCAGCATCAAAAGTACGCAATCTCCCCCCATATACATCTGTGATGTTTCATGACCATTTCGTGTCTTTGCAGTTTATATATATATTTAAGTAATATAATTAGTAAATTGAATGTAGCCCAATATAAACACAAATTCTAGTAATAAACTGATTAGGATATTAATCACTGCATATTTATAAACGTATTGTGATTGTCTTTTAAATTTTCATAATGTATAAATGGGGAAAAAGTATTGGAACAAAATACACATTGGAATTTTTGTTTCATTCATGAAAAAAATCCAAAAAAAAAAGCTGAATCTTAACTTTAGTAGTTCATTTATGCCTAATTATAGCACAGGATATGATATAGCTTTAAATTGTTTTACATGTCTTGTAGGCAACTTTTATATTCCAAGAACTTTTTAATATATGATAGATATATCAGTGCCTATTATTGCCAACTCGTGGTTTTTTTTTGTTTTTTTTTATTTTGTATTTTTTTTTTCTATTTTGTACACTTTTTAAAAGAAAATTTGTTAAAAATGTGTAGATCGAGTTGAATATAAATATTAATGCAGATTATAAAGTGCTACTACCTCCAAGACAAGTTTTGTTGACAAATAATTTCACTATATGTGTTACCACCCATTTTATCTGTGAAAGTCGCCATGTACATACAAGTGTATAGAGCCCTATTGAACTTACATGCATAATATTGATGAAACTGACAATTTATATCCACCTTAAATCAGGGGAACTTTTTTTTTTCCTTTTTCCTCTTATATTTACAATATTCTACTCTCTCGTTTTGATGGTACTTGTAGGGTCCTGAATTACAAAATCGAGTGCATTATTCATAGAAGTTTCTTTTTCTTTCTTTTTTTTTATGTTAAATTTTTCTATTAATTATATTCTGTATTTTATACTCAGAATCCATTAAATGGACTTGCCAGTAAGAGAGAAAAATATATTCAAATATCATTAATTATTTTAATATATATATAGATGTATAATATTGTTACATCACTTAACATGGAGAATCATAACTTATGCAAATGGAATTACAGTCAAGAGCATTTAAACTTGGTGCTATATATTACTGTAAACAGACAAGGGAGAGACTGAGGATATGATAGGAGTATTCTCCCTTGAAACAGGCAATCAAGATAGGGAAAAATATGTGAATATAATCTTTCTATAGAACACATCTAATCTTGCATCAATTTCACACTCAAAAGTCAAGTTGTTCTGAAACTTCTGCCAATGACCATGAATAGTAAAAGCCATCTGAATGAAGGAAAATGTAATGTACAGAACTGTGAGGGTGTAAATTTTCTTTTCTAGTACATGTACTGAAACGTTCATTTCACAAAAATTCCATTCATCTCACCAACAGCTTCATCATAAGAGGAGAATTCCTCCCGTTTTTATGTGTTTGGTTATAAAGGCAAATTTTGCTTTGTACATAGATGGTAGATGAGTAGTAACTTTTAAAAAAAAAATCAACATTTTTTTTAAATGGGTGATGGTTAAAAAAAAATGTATCTTGTTTCTTGTAAATATGAAAATTACTTTCATCGGGCTAAACAAATTTTCCTAATACCAAAAATTTTTTAACCAGTATATTAGTGAAAATACATTAAAATGTATCCTTATGTTGAGAATGATTGTTTGTATTTCAGAGCCTTTATTTTTAACAGTTAAAAAAGAAGTGATGATATTTCATGATATATTTGACATTTTTGTGTTTTTGTTTTACTCCATGTTACTGTAAATCAGTAACATACAGCTTTCTGGTCTGGTTTTTTTTAATTATTTTTTTTATGCATTAAGCATATATTTTTTTTACTGTGGGTAATGACTGCAAGAAAGGTACTTCATTTTTTGTGACAAATGACGTTATAAGGAACACATCTGGAATCTTGCAATAAAAGTCATTTGTTAACGATATATTTGAGTTCTGTTGTTTAATGATCGGTGATGGACAATGCCAGAGGAGTTCTTAAATGTCTTCAGGAGTGAATATGGACGCAGTGGAAACATTTAACTAAACATGTGGAACGATTTTCTAAACGGACTTTATCATACTCATCGAAAACTACGGGAAAAATTCTGAGAGTATTTGACAGAATTGTCACAAGCATAGTCGGCAGACCTGAATGAGAATCCAGACTCGAGGACAAAAAACCATTGACGGGAGAGGCGGCCGGTAATTGTGTGGTGTTGGTTTTTTTCATGATATCTAGGCTTTTTCCTGTAACACTTTCTTTTTATTTATTTCTCCAATTATTTTTGTGCATGTTGTGAAATATATATGCTTGAAAAGAAAGTTCTTAGTGCTTTTAGTGGATGCATACATATATATATGTGTGTGTGTGTGTATATATATATATATATATATATATATATAAATATATATATACACACACACACACAGATTAAGTAGTATTGAGATTTGAATCCACTAGGACACTGAGTCCTCTCTTTGCATTGCTCCAGTGTTTAATTTCCATATATCAATATTTGTACACTCATTTTTCTGTACTCTGTATGAGATGTAGATTACACACATATATTTATATATATATTTACTCTAAACCTGTGAGTTTCGATGCTTTGGGATAACATCACTGGATGGTGTTTCTGTTTAAGATCATTTCCTATTTCAATTGGCTCTCATGGAGTCTTTTTTTAATGAGTAAAAATTAAGACAGAAGAAGAGAATTGCACATAAAGAAAAACCAAGCTTGATCAGAAGCATGGCTCAGAACATTCATAGATATTTCTAACTTCAGTCAAACCATCCTTTGATGATCTGTAAAGTATTGAAACATAAACCAAAAACCAATATTGTGAACCATACAATGAGTAGCTCCCACTGAACACAGAGCGCTTGTTTTGTTTTGTTTGATAGATGTATGGTTGATCTTAGCCAGAACTGTCTTTTCAGCCAATATTATTATACAAATATATATCTGGATGTCAAATGGAAGAGATCTCCTCACCAAAACTTGCCCTTTAAAAAAGTTAACCATATTGGCCTGAAAATTGAGACAAGTGACGAAATATTCCAATTTTCAAGTTTAGAAAAATGACAGGTTTTTCTTAGCAGGCCTCTTCCAATGTAACTAATGCTTATAACAAGTGCACAGATTGTGTAACCACTGTCAAGCCCTCACAAGATAATAGACTGTGATGTCATCAATTCTCATATACTAAATTTCTTCATATCGGTAATCTAATTCTGATTTAACTGCTTTAAATGTTCTCACACAGCCAAAGGAAGCTGCCTGTTTAAGATTGACAATTGATGACTTTACCTTCCACCATTGTAACCTGGTACACCCCTTCCTTGGTGATCTGTTGACTGATGTTACCATAGTAACCCTGTCACTATGACAACACATAGAGCAGACAGGATTGTTGTGCAGGGCTGGTTAATTTTGTTGGAACTATGTATTTTATCACTACATTTTCTTCTAATAGACAGCAAAAAAATTTCAACTATTAGTTATGTAAAATCTACATAATATCTATATATATATACATGTATTTAGAACCATACTTTTTAGTTGTGATAGTTTCTTAGATTTTATATATCTATTGTAAATTCAAATGTGCAGCTTGACTAATGTGTATTAGATAATATTAATAACCAGTGTGGATTTACCTATATATTCTCTAGAACTGTTACTCGGGACAAAATTACGGTAGTTTTTTTTTTAATCAGTGGAATGACAAACACAGCAGATATATAGATTCTAAACAAAAGACCAGTTTTCTGATTCAACAATTCACCCAAATGCACATGAATATTATATTGATAGCAACTCCTTATATGCAGTTCAGTAGGTACATATATGTATATGAATTTAAAAGATATGAATTTAAATTAATTCATTTTGATGGAATATGCAAGTAGAGGAATTTTTCTATTGTATTGAAACCCTGCCTCACTCCTGGAGAATGCCATTAATGTGTCTGTTTCCCTTTCAGTACCTCGCCACCTCCCCACTGGCCCAGACTGGTTATTCACAGATTCCATACCAGGGAGGCGCCATGATCCAAGGGCTTCAAATCGATGTAAATAGCATCAAATTCTAATTACCATTTATTTTATCATGAATTTACAAGAATACTGTAAAAGGTACATGTAAGGTTATATATGATGGTTTTATTATAAAGTGTTTGTTAGACAACATTGATTAGCAAACGTGGCAAAAATGGTAGGAGTTGTAGAACTTAACTAAATGTAATATGTCATATCATGGAAAAACGGACAGCACTTTACCTTAATACAACCTGTAAAAAGATCGATCTATAGATTAATGCTTGCATTATAGGAATGTTTAATAATCTGTAATAAACACACAATTTAAGATAAAAGGTCCTGGCTTAAAGGGTGTCTTTTTGTAAGCCATTATTGTAGAACTTTACTAAACTGTAGAATCGGCAATCTTGAAGCTGTGACATATTTTCTTTTGCATGACATGAATGAAGTATCCTATCTGTGACAGGATAGATAGATAAACCAAGAGTTCGAAAACGTGTGAATATTTCAAACATCAAAGAGAATTCGAAAATCTTTGCAATACACACATTTTCATGTTGTTTACAAATGCCGTAGCTTTAAGACTTTGAGAAGAGGTAAATGGACAAATATGCACTTTATGATATTTCCTCAAAATTGACTATAAGTTCAACAATGAATAATTTTCACAAAAATTGAAGAACATCAAAATCCTTATCACATGCACATATTCAATACCTATGGAAACACTCTGTAAAATAAGGTCCTTACTTGAAAATTGTGGGAGGAGTCAGATGGACAAATTACATACCCTCTATGTAACATTAATTTTCAAATAAAGAGGCAAAACTCCTGCAAGAGAGGAAATGGATCAAAATTGCAACATGATCTAGAGTGACTCGCAAAGAGTTTTAGCTTGTTATGTAACAGAGAAAGGAAAATAGAAACCGAATACCCTGAACGAACAAACAGACGTATAGACATCTCTGTATTATCTAACAAACAGGTTTTGCATAAAACCATTGCATTGAAATGGGTAACATTTTATCATTTCAATATGATGTGCTGATCAGTTTTAAAAGTACAATATGAATTACATTAAGTCATATTTTGTTTCAGCCTGACCAAGCCAGTGGAGATGAGCAACTGCAAGCTAATTTACAAGCTGCGTATGCAACTCAGTCAAGGTAAGAACTTTTACTGGAAAGTTTCATACAAATTCTGACTTACATGCTGCCTATACAATTCAACTGGGATAAGAATTTGAAGCAGGAAGTTGCAGAAGAAATAAGTTTTACAGTAGATATGACATGATAAACTGCAATTGCTGGTCTACTGGCATATTTTCCATGACGTGTCATTATGCCATAATCACTGGAAAACATTTATATCTTGTATATTAATATCAACAACAACACCCCCCCCCCCCCATTTTTCATCTTCTGACACTAAATATACAGTATCTCTCAAATATAAAATATGGCTAAATTTCTTAAATTTATTTAAATCAATATGATTTAACATTTGTATGTATAAGAAGATATTTAAAAAATCTCTCTTTTATATTCTCATTAGTTTGATTTTATTGATAATCCTAACGGTGACACTTCCCAGGATACAATCAGAGCTGTTGCATTTATTGTCTTAAACACACAACTGCTAGGTGTAGAGTTAACAGTGAAGGGAAATCAGTGGAACATAAATATGATAGTCTTAAACCAATTTATATAGATGTGATAGACATTTTAAAAATTGACTTTGTAGTGCAGAGACCACATGACAAATTTATTAATTATAAATGCTACAGCCATGAATAAGTGCAGTGCATAAATGCTTTAATTAGTAGAATTCTCTTTTTGGGTGAAACAAATTAAGTCTTCAAAATTAACAAACTTTAATGACTATAAATGATTCAGTTTTAGCATATGTATTATATTAAAACTAAAAAAAAGAAATGTTGTTTGTGAGACATTTTTTTAATTCCTTTTCTAATTTCTCCATTTCAGCTTTACGTAAAACACAAACCTGCACGCACCAGACTCCCGCGATTTAGAACACTGTTGAATGGTGCTATATTTTATATCCAAAGTCATCAATGCCCCCTGCTGTATACCTGTTGACAGGATGGAAAAATTTTCATCCCATTGTAACACATTCGTTCTTTTTTCTTCTGTAACAAGGACATAGGGTGAAATTTGTATTGCACAAATTAACACTTTAGTGTCCATTTATAATGTTTTCTCTTTTTTTTTCTAATATGGCAGCATTCCTCTATAAATGTAACCAAAAGAACTCTTATGATTTATCAGATTAATATTAGGTGTTTTTTTATTAACAGTAGTACCGTAAAAAAAGGTGTGTAAAAAAAGTAGTAGTTTTTGATCAGTTGATCGTTTTATTTGATGTTGGAGTATGGCCAGTGTCCGGAATGAACGTCTTGGACAAGGTGATAATGTTATGCAATAAGTAACACGATAAGTGAAGTCTGTTATATGTGTGTTGGCAGTACATTCTGTTTCTTCTACCTCGCCCATTTGTTAATTGTGTAACTGATATATATATATATATATTTCAACAGTTCAAATCAAAATCTAATGTTGATTAGTACAATCGCTAAATGACAATGGCTTTTTTAGTGGTGGATCGATTGTTTTTATGACGTCACTCAGTGCTTGGTGAAATGAGATTATATTTGTTAATGTACCAAACATATTCTTTGTTGATGATTCTTTTGGTTTGGATACAATATTTTTCAATTTTAGAAGAAAAAAAAGTGGAATTTTATTTTATTTTCAACAAGATAACAAATCATAAAATAATGTTTTAACATAATGAGTTTCTTTTACGGGGGTGGGGTTGGGGGGGGGGGGGGGGGGGGGCTTTATAAGAATATAACTCTACAAAATCAGGTCTACTAGTAAAAATTGCTCATGAACTTGTGTGATGTACATGGTATATGTCGTCTATATAAATTAATGCAATACATAATACTTACTAAAGAATCTTCAAAATTCAAATTATATTTTAAAATTTGGAGGTTTACACACACAACATACACTGTACCATCTTTGATAATTGAAAATGTACTGAACTTCAAGGATTTTTAAGTATTCCTCGTGGTAATTATTACACCTTAGCAGGTTACATTGCTTCAGAATTTCCTCTGTCGTTGAATCATAATGAGTCGACAGTCTTTTGTCACATCTTCAGTCTCTTGTTCATTGTAATTAGCGCAAACATGCCATTATTTTCACCTAATGTTGCTTTTAAAATTGTGTCCTATTTGTACATACATTTTTTATGATTTAGTTTTAGCCTTTGAATGTGTTTAGATTTTTGCGGAGTACATTTCAATGCTCTGCAATTATTGTTTGTTTTTATGTTTTTCATCTTTTAATTAAGACATTTGACCTAGTTATAAGTTGAACATCAGTGTCTGAGATCGGAGAAAGTTGAGATGCTGTACGCCTGTGTAATCAAGCATGGATGATATTGTAGAGAAATACACATGATTTAATTCATCTAGACGTGATGTGATGTGGACTATCTGGTAGTGTCGTTTCAGGAGTCCATTATTCAGTCACTATTGGTAGAGTAGTGGAATTATGGAGATGCTCTACTCGTATATTGTTATAAATGTGTAGAGGAGTACAGCTTCACATTTAATAGGTGTATAGCTTCTCTGTCGGGGAAATCGTTCCAAATGACAAATAGGTCGGGGTTTGATCAAATTTAAATTGTCATTAATATGGTGGCCTTCCTTAATTTTTATAGTGATCAAAATGGGAGAATATTTCAAAACTGTGATGGATAATGACCTTTCTGCACTAGTGCTGTAGCTTTGTATATGATTGGTAGCTTTAGTTGATGTAGTTCAATATTTTCATCTTTTGATATGTGCTTTTTCTATGGGAAGCAAATATCTTGTAGTTTTAGGAATTTTGTTCTGAGGCATTTGTTATTGTTAAAATAAATGTGTTGATTTCATTGGGATAGTAATCATGATTTTCATAGAAAGGTTGATTTTTGCATGAAATAAGTTGAAAAAATCATGGAATCATGCATAAATAGGAATGCAATTTCTGTATGACAAAGAGTGAAACGTGGGGTAGAATTGGACAGAAATGAGTACTTTTATTTCTTTGTAAAATATGTGAAATTTGGAGATTTCAGGTTAGAATGGATAGATGGAAGCATCTTGTATTGTTTTTATTATTATAATACTGGAAATAAAAACGATTTTTCAAAAAAAAAAAAGATAAACATCAGTATATATCTCATTACATACTGCAAAAGTTATCCAACAGATGGAATATTGTATGATTTTAAATGAATTCTTGTTTGCTTCGTGGAAACAAATTTCAAGCTTCTAATACTGTAATATGATACGCATCTAATGCATGTAGGCGTACGCCATTTTATCTTTGAGTGTATTGTTCACTGTTTGAAGTATTTCAAATATATTTAATAAGATTTTTAATATTTTCTTAATTATAATGTTCAAAGGGCATTTAAAAGTTTATGTAGATGTTAAATGTATTTAAAACAATTTTAATGAACTGCAGTTGAAATTTTACTTTGATTTTATTGTTATGAAATACTTTTATTGAATGTTGTAAAGCAATATTCTATTTTCAACACATCCAGGTTATTTTAGAGTTTGTACATGAATGCTAGACAGAAATGAAGATTTTCATTTTACTCAGATTGAAAGACTTTTAGTGACAGCTAGTGCAGATGACTAGTGTATTATAGTGAAATTCTAGCATATTGATTAGATTGCTTTATTATTAGAATTTTCACTGAACACCACTCTCAGGGAGATGAATAACTACAACAAAAAATCTGTATAAACCATTTAATCGCATACTGGAGTGTCTGTGCTTTGTGTCTAGTGGTGGTCTACATTCAGAATCTTTTTTTTTATTATTTTTTTTTTTTTTTGGTCCAAAACAGTCTTCCATGTTTGTACAAGACTGTATATGTGCAACAGCCATACAAACTGCTTTTATTAAATCCATATGAATTGTTTCATAGAACAAGAAAACCTGTACATATGATGAACTTGAATTTAGTCTGTCTGTAATGTGTATTTCATGTGGGTAAAAGTAGGATTTTGATGTTTTTAAAGTACTCTTTTTAACTAGCTATGAGAAGGAATGATTGTCTTTCAAGTTTTATTTCTATTTAAGGCTAATTTTTTTTTTATTCAATATATTCATTACATTGTTAATAATCAATTATATGATTAATGATTAGGAAAACCAACAATGTTATGATCATTGATCGGACAGTATGGTTGGGACCAAAATTAAAATTGTTTAAAGATGCAGCTAATTAATTGGCCTTAAGTATTGATAAACTGAAATACACTTGCGGAATTGTGTGTACATCAGGAGTGTAATTCATACCAAATCTCCGTGTTTGAATGTTGAGGAAGTGATCATGTAAAAGGTCGAGGAAGTGAGCATGTAAAATGTCATGCAGATATGGTCATAGAAACACAAATTTAAGTCTTATTTTCATTTTATAGATTTTTTATTTCATTTGAAAACATGCCATGATTCATTTCAAAATAAAATCACTTAGTTGATTGAAAACATTGTTTTATTGTTTGTACAGGAAGAGAAATGTAAATTGTACTAAGTACAAATAGTGTGTATTCATAAGAAGGAAAATTTATCCTGCATTGTAGAGTGGTTGACAAGAGCTGAAAAGAGGAAAATTTTATGTGTCATGAAGATGCCACTTGTTCACATGTAAAACTTATACGTTACCAATTTTGATGCACCAGATACGCATTTCAACAAATAATGTATCTTCAGTGATGCTCAAGCCGAAATAACAATAAAGTTGTAAGAACTAAAAGGATGAAGTTGACAAACTTGTCAAGAAATATAACAAAATCCTGTAGAGGAGATGCGAATGAATACATCTACCGGTACTGGCAGTATATGTAACAATTATCTATGTATGGCGTAACTCATTCCTGTGTAGAAATGGAAAGCACAGTTTGGGGTGACGGTGTAAACAAACTTGAATATACACTATATGAGGATGCTGAGAAAAAATATTTAAAAGAAATTTTCTGCATGTTCCTGTGTACAACTTAAAGACCTTATTGTAACCACTGTATGACCCTGGGGCTTATTTGAATTAACTTGCATTCTCATTATACACAAGTGTCAACTCTCTTGGCTCTGGTTTTGAATACATGTTGCTTCATATGATATTTTCTTTTATGATTATCCCATTTGGAAGGGGCCGTATAAACTTTATTCTATTTCACCTGTAGAAGTATTGAATTGATTGTTTATATTCTCGAGACTATTTCACTCATGGAGACGTCACCATTGTCGATGAAGGGTTGTAAAATATAGGCCTATGCTCAAGTTTTATTATATTCAGTGAATGGCATGTTCCTCCAAAACATACACAAAGTTTAATCAAGTCAATTGTCAGTAGGTTTCAGAAGTCAAGATAAAAGAGTTACGGCTCACAGTTCAGGACTCATATCACTGATAACGTTCACCGATGTAGACGACCCCGAAAATCGACGACATTTGGTGAAATGAATGAAATAAAGTCAGTGAATATAGTAAGACGACTGTAAAAAAGGGACAAAGTTATATTCTACAAATTTGTAATACATTTTCCCCCAATCAGAATAACTGGAACTTCTCTTTTGGGTTTTTTGAGTTGGCACAAAATTTTTGGATGTATCAAATTGTTTTATTGAAACCATATTCATGTACCAAGGATATTTAACAATAATAGATCTAAATCAAATACTACTATGCACAATAAAACATGAATACTAGATAAAGAATTAGGTGACATTGATATATGTGTTTCTGAACTTATGTGCGCTTTCCAGCAAGACTTCGAATTCTGGTCCTGTTGCAGCGTCTCGAGCATTGCTATGAGTATTTTTTTGGAGGGGGGATCAGGTGCCTAGAAGGAGTAAGCATCCCCTGTCGACCGGTCACAATCGCCGTGTGCCCTATTTCTTGATTAGGTAAACGGAAAAATCCGTAGTCAAAATCAGTGTGTAAAGAATGGCCTAACAATTGGTATGAATGACAGCTTGTATAGACAAACAAGATCGTTATAACGACCATAAAATTTGCGAAATGCTGACTTTAAACAAGACTGTTGAAACCCCAATAACATCAATTTCTTTGTCAGTAGCCTTTCTCGATTAAAAACTGATCATACGCAGAACAAGTTCTTGCGTATCGTATCGGTTGAGAGACATAACCACCATATGCAGGTGATAATGGAATATTGGTACATAAATATGGGAAGTTGATGAGGGAGAAGCTCAAGTCTATGCCTAAGCATAGGGCGATTCTTCAACAAAAATGGAAAAAGGAGATGATCAGTCATTCAAAAAACTTACTTTGTTAAACACCACTCTGATTCCACGCCCAAATACTCTGAAGTTGATATAAAAAGATGCTGAAGTTCCTCAATTTATGTTCCCTTTCGCTTTGCTCAGACGAACATAAAATATTTCCTGTTCTATTATCAAAATAAAATAAAACACAAAAATATATTTAGGTTGCGACAATGTTAGCTAATTTTATTCACATATGTACAAAATAGTACGCGATTCTTTCAATCCATAGACAGGCAACCCGGAATGGAAGCTTCAGTTGACAATGCATGTCGTCCGAAGGGAAACCAGGATTTCCGAACACTAACTTGAAACATGTGTCTGAAAAGAAAACTCATTCACAAAAATGAATACGGTTTCGAAGGAAACTTACTGGTCGTATAGCTAATGACATTCAAAATTCGAATACAGATTTAAATACCCTGATGGACAAATAACTGAATCATAAAGTAGTACCCGATAACATTACAATGTAACAATACGCTCAATGAATAGCAAAATGCTGACAGTACAAAATCATTCAGGTAGAACCATGAAAAATTCGAAAGAATAGAATTTTTATTTTATTTGAAAAACGAAAAGAAATATATGATATTACTTACGTTGTTTTGGTTATCAGGTCTTCCAACAGTCTGTTGAAATTCTCTTGTGCACAAATCGTGCTCCATTATTAGCGAACCTGTTTTATATTCTTATATGGCAAAATGTATTGAAAAGCTTCAACATGAGAAGAGAAAATCTCTTGCTATGACCTTCAACTCGACATTAAGCTATATGGACGACGTTTTATCGATTAGCAATACTCATTTTCATTCATATGTCGATTCAATATATCTCACTGAACTCGAAATATAGGACACTGCAAAGACTTCCACATCTGTTTCATATCTAAATGTTTTATGTATCGTCAATTCCCCAGAATTATATAGCAATACTACATGACCACGTGCATATGGTGTTTATGTCCCTAAACTGATTAGATACGCGAAAGCATGTTCTGCATATGGCAAATTTTTTAATCGAGGCAGGCTATTGACAAATAAATTGATGTTACAGGCGTTTAAACAGTCTCGTTTAAAGTCAGTATTTCGCGAATTCTATCCTCGTTATCTAATTTGTAAATACGAAATATCACTAAGCCGAATTCTGTCTGAAGTGTTTCATAATTGTCAGATCGTTCTTTGCATGCTGAGTTTAACTACGGATTACTCCGTTTACCTGATCAAGATAGATGGCTCACGGTTGGGCGACCGGTCAATAGTCAAAACGACTCCATCACGTCACATATATGGAGATACATAAACGGGAAATAGATTGCGAAATGTCAGCTGTGTTCTGACTCGCACGTCCTATAAGAATTCGAACGGATTTTCTCCAAAGTACATGTAGGTATTCTCGTACACTGAAAACAAACTTTGAAGGCGTTTGGTTTTATCAGTTGTGGACCAAATTATTTTTGAACGAAAACTTCAATGATATCAAACATACGTGATTAATGAATATAATGCACCGTTCTGGGGTGGCTTTGCGAAAACTAAAAATATTTAATTGCTAAAGATATTCTTGTTTGCATGTGTTTTTGTTCACGTATTATTACTTATCAAAATAAAGATAACGAAAGTGACCATTCTCATAAATCCTATAAAGAATACGAAATAGAGAGTTGGACATACACGGACCCCTGAATTTACTAGAGGGGAGATCAGGTTCCTAGGAAAAGTAAGCATCCCCTGTCAACCGGTCACACCCGCCCTAAGCCCTAGTCAATGATGGTCGGAAGGAAAAGGCGGAAAACAGGCAAAGCAGAATATGATTTGTTAAAAGTGACGTTAAGTCAAATTTGCATTTATGTGTAAATGCAACTATGACCAAGGATCACATACATCACGGTCGAGATCTACTAACTCACACACACACTTTTTCGATGCCAGCAAAACATAGGAAACTCATTGAAAACTCTAATGCACATTCCACTCACAGAAAGCAAAAGTACATGGAAATACAGGAAGCTGAAAGAGGCAAAGCTATGGAATAAAACATTGGATTGTGAATGATCTGGACTGACAAACCTATATTATGGGAACAATGGGAATATTTTTTTAATATTATTTTTTGTGCACATACCGGTACATCAGATATACATTAATATTATATCCAGAACCCCCCCCCCCAAAAAAAACCAAAAGAAAAAAAAAAGAAAAAAAAAGAAAGAAAAAAAAAAGAAGAAAGAAACAAAGCATATAAACTGAAGGTATGTGGGATTTGAGAGAGAAAGAGAGAGAAGTTAAGAAAACAGAAGGTTCCATCGATTCCATTGGGAATCAAACTTTTCCTTTTTACCATTTTTATACGAAATAATTTTTTTGAGTTACATAAACAAAATTCATTTGTGAAATTGCAGCACGCACACTCAAGGACTTCTCAGTGCATCTTGCTGTGTACACATAGTATTTAAGCCATAAGACATTAGTGTTTTGTATCATACTATTATTTTCAATAAAACCAAAAATAAAAGATGTTTTTGTAATAGCTATCTGTAAATCAGTCTTATCGTCCAAAAAATATAGTAATGAAACTTTGCTGCCAAATTACAGGATTAGGTGGGGTACCACCAGATTTACTTTGTTAGGAATACATTTTGACATGGAATTAGATAAGATACCACAATTAAACTATGAACCAAAATTAGTGCAGATCAAATCTAGAATCAAACAAAGGGAGGAAAGGTTTTTTAACTCCCATAGGGAAATTACAGTTATTAAGACATTGGTTTTACCATTACTAAACCATATTTTAATGTCAATCCCAAATCCTTCTGAACTCTACCTTAAGGAATTAGAAAAGATATTTTTCTTATTTATATGGAATAATAAAACACATAGGGTAAAAAAGGAGGTCATTGTTAAAACATATGAAGATGGAAGTTTAAAAACGGTAAACCTAATGGCATTCATAGCATCTATGAAATTGTTTTGGATAAGATAATAGAGGGATGAAACATTTTATTCCAAATCTGGACTTCGGCAAATTAATAAACTGTGGAATTGAATACATTACAATATTCTTGAAAACATTGAATAATAAAATTTGGATAGATGTATTTAAATCATGGCTTACATTGCATAACCTTAGTAAAACGTCTGATGTTGCTGCTGATGCATCTCTATTTAACCCAAATATTTATATTGGTGGAAAACCATTTTATAATTAACAAATGTTTGACAGGGGCATCAGAAAACTTAATGATATAATCAATGAAGATGGTTCATTTCTTGGTTTTGAATCGTTTTGCAATACTTATCCAAATACATAGATTAATTTTTTAGAATATAGTAGCATTATTCATGCTGTTAAAGCTTGTGTGAAAAATTGTGGTTGTGACAAAACTATCAAAAAGCTCACAAATCAATTGATTATGTCAAATATATATACAGTGTTGAAATGCAACAAATCAAAACTTTTTTATGCAATTATAAATCAAAATACTTCAATCACATCAGGCAAAACAAAATGGAGTGAGCTTTTGGAAGTTAACACTAAAGAATGGAAAATAATTCATAAAATACCCTTCAGAGTGACAAAAGATAGAAAAATCCAATGGTTTCAATACAGAATTATAAACCCAATCTTAGCTACAAACTCTTTTTTATTCAAAATAAAAAAAAATTGACTCAAAGTAGATCTACTTCAATTATTGTCATTCTGAAGAGGAAACAATAGAACATATTCTGTGGGAATGTGATTTTTTTTTTTTTTTTTTTTTACAATTATTCCTTGCAGAATTTGAGCATATTTTGGAACAATGGGAATATATCTTGCCTTCAAGTACCCAAGTTGAGACTCATAATAGTACACATAGGTTGGGAAACCTGAAACAGCCTGTAAGTCTTCCTTGAATATCGGGGGGGGGGGGGGGGGGGGGGGTGCACAACATGTCATTGCCGTTGTTCTGTTTATGGCCGATACAATAACCCAATGTACTGGTCCTATCAGCCCTACAGCCGAAGAATGTACATTGTAGGCTTAGCAACCCATATCTATTTCGCAAGTGCCCAGACCACCCCGAGAAGTACACTGTAAGTATAGGAACAGAATACCACCCCGAGAAGTACACTGTAAGTATAGGAACAGACTAACACCCCGAGAAGTACACTGTAAGTATAGGAACAGACTACCACCCCGAGAAGTACACTGTAAGTATAGGAACAGACTAACACCCCGAGAAGTACACTGTAAGTATAGGAACAGAATACCACCCCGAGAAGTACACTGTAAGTATAGGAACAGACTAACACCCCGAGAAGTACACTGTAAGTATAGGAACAGACTACCACCCCGAGAAGTACACTGTAAGTATAGGAACAGAATACCACCCCGAGAAGTACACTGTAAGTATAGGAACAGAATAACACACAGGATGCGGTGATCTCTAGACCTCTACTTAATAAATCTGACAGAATTCTTGGGGGCTCATCAGTTATAGTATGATAGGTGAACATATGAAGATATTGCAACCTCCTGAGGACTTACCATGGATGCCCTCAAATTACGAAATATCAGACACATGCTTTAGTCCTATAAGATGGTTATAAGCAATTTGGTGAAAAAGTGTTCCCCTAAAAAAATGAAACAGATCAACTGTTCACAAATCCAAAATTGTTAGTCCATCTTATGAAAAAGTGGAGATAACTATAAGTGATCAAACTACTAAATTCTATAAAGAATAAAAACGGAGAGCAGGAAAACACGGACCCCTGGAAACACCAGAGGTGGGATCAGAAAAACACGGACCCCTGGAAACACCAGAGGTGGGATCAGACAAACACGGACCCCTGGACACACCAGAGGTGGGATCAGACAAACACGGACCCCTGGAAACACCAGGGGTGGGATCAGACAAACACGGACCCCTGGACACACCAGAGGTGGGATCAGACAAACACGGACCCCTGGACACACCAGAGGTGGGATCAGACAAACACGGACCCCTGGACACACCAGAGGTGGGATCAGACAAACACGGACCCCTGGAAACACCAGGGGTGGGATCAGGTGTCTAGGAGGAGTAAACATCCACTGGTGACCGACCACATCCGCCGATAGTCCTATATCTAGATCATGTAAATTAGTCTAAAATATCACCAACGAAAGAACCTTAAGCAAGGATTACAATATTGGCAATATAGTTGATTGAATTTGCCGTTTTTCACCTCACTTAACAATTTTTCAGTTATCTGGTGGCGCCCAGTTTTTATTGGTGGAAGAGAGAACCCAGATATAATGTACCTGGGAAAAGACCACCGACCTTCCGAAAGTAAACTGGGAAACTTTCTCACTTACAGGCGCGATCAGGATTCGAAACCGCGCCGATCAGAGGTGAGAGGCCGTGGGATATTGAGCGCGATGTTCTAACCACTCGTTATGAAATTGATCACTGTTCGTTATCTTCACCTTTCATTGTAGACTTAGGGTTTTCTGCTGGAGATTATCATGATAAATATTTGATGTTTAGATATTCTAAGGTATCTCTTTCCAAAAATTGTTTGTGTATTGTTTGTTTGACGTCCCATTTCAGGATTTTTTTCTCATAAAGAGACGGCACCAGCTTTAGGCAATGTGTCAGCAAGGTGTCAGTATATATGTCAGTAAATGTGTCAGTAATGTGACAACAATGTGTCAGTAAATGTGTCAGCAATGTGTCAGTAAATTTCATCGACGCAAGGCGCTCTGAGCTGTAGAAATGACAGTTCATTATCCTACCACCATCCTATCATGGCGCGGGGCCACATTTCTTGACACGGAGTTTCCGTATTTGAGGAGACAAAAACATAAGCAGTGATTGTTCCTTCGTCAAGTACTCGGTTTTAGGAAGTGAGGATCACGGGGTCTTTCCGATATGACTTTACAAATGGAGGTTCCAAGTCGTGGCAGGCGTTGGCACGTTACTACGATACTGGAGCGCCTTTAACGAAAGAACTTACGACCTACGATAAACTTTACATAGTGGAATTTTCCAGTTTATCGTAAAATGCAAATTTTTTTAAAAGAAAATTTTGAAAATTAAGCCTCAGAAAAGTTTTAATTCATTCATTTAAAAGTAATAACTGTGTAATACTATTTAAGACTTGTGATTTTGTCGTAAGTTGTTTTGTAAAACGAGCGCTAATCATAGGTATGAAGTGGTGCTTCAGCTACAGCTGGTGACGTCTCGATATGAATGAAAAATTCTCAAGTATAACAAACAACCGTATTTGAAGTCATATCCAAATTTCCTGTGAAAAAGTGAAGATAACGAACAGTGATCAATCTCACAAAACCCCATAAAGAATAAAAAATTAAGATTAGGGGAAACACAGATCTCCGAACACACCAAAGATGGGATCAAGTGTCTAGGAGTAGACATCCACTGTTGAATGGTCACAATTTCAATTTTAATACAGGGTCTTTGGTGAAGGAACAGCCAGTTTCTATTAAGCGGAATCTAGAATGGGATCCGGGCCTTCCAGTTGCGAGGTAAGTGTCTTTCCAAAGTACACGTCATTCTATTAATTAAGTTGTTATGGGTTTTCTTTTTTCCGTGTTCATATTTTGTATACAATAATCATTTTGCTTTGAGAATGAAGGTATCATCAAAATCATGGTTTTTTTTCTCACTTATATGAAATATCTGGTGAAAAAAAATCATTTCATATCAAGAGCTGCGACACACTATATCACTTTACTTCGTTGCTTGTATATTTTGATACATTGATGGCGCAGTGCTAGGGTGAGTTCAGCTATATACAAATGAGAAGATCCATGGTCTTTTCAAATTTCAGTTGTATTGCTTTGTTTCGGTACAATAAACGAGTTATTGCATGAATGTTCGTGATATATGGAGCTCTATTCACCCAATAAAGATTAGATTCCCTTCGGGTGTTGCCCCCGGCTGGGAGTGTGATTTTTCTTGGGGGTATAGATCTTCATATCCCCCTCCTATCATGCAATAAGTGTATGATGAACTATGTAAAAAATCATAATTCACTCCCCCACTACAATACAGAGGACATTCCAAACGGACAAATGTTTGTTTTTCTGAAGCAAACAGCTTTAATAGTGTCAAACGGTCACATAACAGTGCAAATTTATACTACAATGAAAGCATTTGAAATCAAATTAAGCACTCCTGCATTGCTTTGGTCTAACTTAGATTAGAATAGCGTAGCACTTCTATTCCTTTTTTGAATTTACACATCGAGATAAATTTTTTAAACATAATGTTAAATCCTGTAATGTACAATCGACTTTGATCATCATTATTCACATATTTCAACCAGGGTTCAATATTCCATGGCATGATTGTCAGAGAAAAGGAGTTCTGATATCATGAATTGTCGGAATAAGATTTACTGGAGAAACAAAAGTGTTACCTATTATTGTGATAAATGTATTCATCCACTAAAACAATCCATATATAAAGTTAAGTCTAGAGGATATTTCAATACATTAACTTCAATTTCTTCTCAATAAAGTTAATTCTAAAATCGATGACAGTGGCGTAGCTAGGTTTAAAATATTTGTAAGCGGGGGGCGGGGTTCTGGGGACATTTTTCGTGATATGTAATAAAAATTTAACGAAAATATTTGTAAGCACGTGCTTACACTGTACAGTGCTACAATGTAGCAACGCCATTGGATGATATTTTAAAAAGTTTCTTTTCTTGTTTATTCAGCAAATTTTTGGTTCAATTGTGTGTGTATATATTTATATATATATATGTGTGTGTATGTGGCGTAGCTAAATTGTAGCACTTTAAGCACGTGCTTACAAATATATATATATATATATATATAATATTATATATATATAAGTCAATTGAGTATATCCGACTAGTTTTTCAGGAATAACAAACTTCCTGAAGTTCAGAAAAATTGTTCAGTATACTCAATCGGCTTTGTGATATTTTACATATCTTATTTTATATATTTATTTCATTATACATGTACTTTCTATATTTCTGTATTATATATATTAATCATCTACAATTCATCATGGATAAGCTGCTGTCGGCCTTTCTCTATTATTTTATTGATTAGTGCTGTCGCCTCTGATTTCAAATTTTCGCCAGTCGTGATTGGTGTATCTAAAATGACGTATCGTTTGTTGTTGTCGTCATAGGAAGGCCACTGTGGTACTTTGTCGCCATTAGGATTTCTGGAAAAAAATATCATTGGCATTAACATGTAATTTCTATTCTATAATTCATAGTTTAGCGGCATTGATAAGTTATTTTGTAAAAATCTAAGTACGGGGCTCTTCTTTTAAAATTTCGGTATCTCTTCCCCTGGAATTGCCACATCGATTTTTTGCAACTCACCAACATTTTCCAACCTTATTACATTGCAAATACATGTAGTTTTTATGTTTGATGGGCACAGTGAAATAACTCCTTATATAATTACCATAATTTTCAGTTTGACTTGGTTGGTTGGTAGTAAATTGTTTTACGTCCCTCTCGAGAATATTTCCCTCATATGGAGACGTCACCATTGCCGGTGTATGGCAAAATTTAATCCTATGCTCGGCGCTTACGGCCTTTGAACAGGGAGGGTTCTTTATCGTGCCACACCTGCTGTGACACAGGGCATCGAATTTTGCAGTTTCATCCGAAGGACCGCCTCATTTAGTCGCCTACGACAAGCAAGGGGTACTGAGGACCTATTCTAACCCGGATCCCCACGGGATAGTTTGACTTGGTTGTTTGGTTTCACTTGTGATTATGATACTTTAATTTCAAGATATCTACATGGGACAAATAGTATTCTAATTACAACGTACATGTAGAAAAACTAAGCATTAGTTTATAACTGAGCTCATATCTATGACTAGAAATAGTGGTATTGCGTCTGCATGTAGTAGAGTCTTACCCAAACTTTGCAAAGTTGGTCCAGTACTTGATAACATCTACAGAGAGACTGTTTTCGTCGTCCAATTCACTTCCATTTGGAAGTAATTCTTTCAGATTGAACACGAGATATACATCATCGCCATGTCCTACCCCTTTAAACCAGGCGGGAGGATCTCCTCCGAAAGGTACAGGGCTTTTCTTGGTGATTAGATACTGAAAAGTCTTAGCTTCTTGATTATTCTTGGCGTGAATGGACAGCATTTTGTTAGATGGTACGATGAAAACGGAATCACCCGTAAATTCACAAACCTTGTTACTTTGGGCGTCAATACTCTCCTTATCGGTGTAAAAGTCACATATTTCTTGCGTTAACTCTGGGGCATTGCCAAAAGCTGTTTCAACAAAAACCGGAGCGTACATTTCACAGAGAACCGCCCTGGGGACTTTTTCGGTGATGTTGAATTCGTAATGTTCCTGCATTTGTGGAGTAATGCCCATATACACCATGCTTCCCTCCCCATCAAGTGTCCCCGACATGAAATCAATGGAACGAAAAAAGCTGTAAATGTCATCATCAAAAGACTTTGGATACCCGATATTTTCCTTTATGAGTTCACCGTCAACATTTGGTATAAATCCTCCACTCTCATAGGACGTGTTCAATGCTGCCCGAAAATCCATCATTGAAAAAGCATACGTGATGTTCTCAACTGGGATTTCTTGCAGACATTTAAGAGTTTCTGAGACATCTCCTTTATCGTTACAATTAGTTTTCTCTAACAGCAATGCAGCAGTTTTTTTCTCCATCTCCTTCTTTGAGATGATATGGATCGATGTCACACCACTTTGTGAAATTGCACGTTGAAACAGTCCCTTATTAGAAGGAATCAACGTCTGCAGACTGACAGACATTCCACCAGCTGACTCTCCGAATATAGTGACAGAATTAGGGTTCCCTCCGAAGGCTTCAATATTCTTCTGAACCCAACGAAGAGCTTCAATTTGGTCCAACAGACCAAAATTACCCGACAGTAAAGGATCATCCAAAGTGAAAAATCCTAAAAGTGCAAGCCTGTAATTGATTGTCACAACTATGACGTCACCCCCTACAACCAGTTTCTGGGGTTTATATTGACTAGCTCCACCGAACACGAATCCTCCGCCGTGAATCCATACCATTACAGAAAGATTCCGCTCCTTTGATATTTTACCAGGAACGTAAATATTCAAAAATAAACAATTTTCGTCCTTTTCCAAATTGTCAAAACCGGGTATGGGAAAATCAAACTGGGGACAGGAAGGAGAATTTACATCGGATATTCCCTGAACACCTTCCCATTCTCCTATCGGTTGGGGCTTCTGAAAACGTAGCTTTCCTATCGGGGGTTGCGCAAACGGAATTTTTACAAATCTGTACAGTTGCTTATTCTCATAGTTTTCTTCATAACCTCTGACCCAGCCTGACGGGGTGTTGACCTCCACAGCATTAATGACTTCCGTTCCTTCCACCGAGGAAAGCATTAATACTAACAGCGTGGCGATTTCTATGGAAACCATTGCGATTCTGAAGACACCTTAAAAATATGGAGGGTATTTTTAGACACAGAAAATGAAACCGAAATAAAATTGAGTAAATCATTATACTCGTAATGATCATTGTTATCTCCTAATACAAAGTAGAAAATTGAGTAAATCATTATACTCGTAATGATCATTGTTATCTCCTAATACAAAGTAGAAAATTGAGTAAATCATTATACTCGTAATGATCATTGTTATCTCCTAATAAGTTTGATATGTTGATACACGTAACAACGATTTGCGAAAGATGTAAATTTCATGATGTATTGTGATATTCACACGCTCATTTTGATTGATTGATTGATTATATGTTGTTTAACGTCCTCTCGAGAATATTTCACTCATATGGAGACGTCACCACTGCCGGCGAAGGGCTGCAAAATTTAGGACCATGCTCGGCGCTTATGGCCAATGAGCAGGGAGGGATCTCTATCGTGCCACACCTGCTGTGACACGGGGCCTCGGGTCTTTGCGGTCTCATCCGAAGGACCGCCCCATTTAGTCGCCTCTTACAACAAGCAGGGGATGCTGAGGACCTATTCTTACCCGGATCCTCTGGGGACTTGTCCATTGGAATATTTTCCCAGGAAACTTTACAGTAAACCTTTTAAGTGGCTTATAAAATACAACTACTTGTTAACTAAAGGGCATGTCTATTGGAAAGGAATAACTAGCACTGGATGAAAACGCTAGTTTCCGCAAAACTGAAACCATATGGAAACCTTGCGGAAACCTGACGTTGAGGTTTCCCATATGGTTTCCGCAGTGCGTAAACGATTATATAGTTTCCGCAAGTTTCCGTCAAGTTTCAGTCTGCGGAAACCTGAAGTTGAGGTTTCCCGTATGGTTTACGCCGTGCGTAAACGATTATATAGTTTCCGTCAAGTTTCAGTCTGCGGAAACTGTAGGCTTTGATTCCTAATGGTTTCCGCAATGCTGAAACTTAACAAAAAATCGGAGGTTTTTAAAGTAATAATTTAATATGCAATAAATAATTCAAATGCGAATTTAAATAGCACACAAAAAACTTTAAAATGTAAGTGAGAGAAGAATAGTAAGCACTTTATATACATCATATTGTTATAAGAATTTTTTCAGTTAAACAAAACAGATATGAAATGAGATACAGAAAACAAAGTATATTCCGTGTGTTGTTACGTTTGACAAGCTAGCATGCCTGTGTACTTCAGTTAATCCTTTCGTGTATTTCTTGTTAGTTCCATGTTAATTGCCTGTGTACTTCAGTTAATCCCTCCGTGTATTTCTTGTTAGTTCCATGTTAATTGCAAGGATTTTCCTCCGTCAGGGGAACAATAGAGATAAATACACAAGGTAAACTGGAAGAATAATGTCCAGCTTTGTCACCGCATAGAAACAAAGATAGAAGTTCATTGTAATTAAAAATAACTGCATATGTGGGGTTGGGGTTGAATTGAACATAAACCTTCAACTGGGACATTTATATACAGCCATGTATTTACGCAGATTTTACGTTGCATGTGCATTGCTAAGAATGTAGATTTTTTTTATTTTCATAATTTCAAAACTATGAATACTATAAATTAAGATTTCAAACACTAATACTATAGTCAGGTGGTAGAATTAGACACATATGTCTGCGTGTGAAATACGTTCGCACATGCAAGTAATTACATGAAATATGCCAATTGGAATTTTTTTTCGAATATGCTCAATTGATTGATTTAGCAATCAATATGTAATTTGCATACATGTATAATTATGAATGTATGTCAATGGGTGTTTTGATTTTATCATATGTTATAATAGTATCAAGGATATACAATGTGATTATAGGCATATGTTCTGAAAACGTATGTTGCCCTCTCTCTACATACAGTGTACATGTAGATTATGACATGTGTACATACATTATTAGTCACGCTACATTTTAGGACATTATACATGTGTAATAATATTAATATTATTTGTTTAAAAACATTTCAATTCAAAGCTTAACTGAATCTGTCAGGTTTTCTAATATATCTTTGAAAAATACAAAATAATTTAACACAATACGAATCATCGTCTCATAAAACATATGGTGTCAACGGTTTGAGTTTTATCAAGTCCATAAAATTGACCGAAGCAATCCTTCCTAGCCTTTGCGAATTTCGGACAGAAGAAAAAAATAATGGTATGCATCTTATACTTATAATATTCACATGAACATAACGAGGTTGCAGTAATAGATCATTGTTCATAGTACACAATTATGACAAAATCTAATACCTAGATGTACCACCATAAGTGGTAATTCAGCTTGCCGCTTTATTTATGTTTTATAATTTGAGATTGAATGAGCATTTCTAATACCAATAGAAAGGCAGTTGACCTGTAAGGATGTAATGCTTCCTTCATTTTATCGACATCAAATGAATATTTTACGCCCATGGAATCGACTCGTTACAATGCCGGACGACAGGCTTACGAACAAAAAATTTCATGTGGGATATGGAATAATCACACAACATAAATTGGTCAAATACAGTCAAATTCCTTTTTGAATCTCTTGATATGACAGTAGATTTCCTAAATCGTATGGTCTGTAACGTGAACACAGTGGAAGAAAAACTTCGTCTGGATTTTATGAATGGCTGGAATGAAGAGGTCCATAACGTTCCAAAACTTAGAACCTACCGACCATAAAAATATGAGTGATTTTCAAACAGAAAAATATGTAATCATGGATATTCCAAAAAGTCATCGTTCTATACTTGCCTAGTTCAGATGTGGTGTCTTACCTATAAGAATTGAAACAGGACGGTATAAGGGGGAGACGTTATCGGATAGACTGTGTACTTTATGTTCTTCAGATAGTGTAGAAGATGAATGTCACATTTTATTTCAGTGTTCCTCTTAATCAAATCTTAGAGTAATCTTTTTTACCAGTATCGGATTTAACCCCACTGTGATCAATATGTCAGATTTAGACAAAACAAAATTTCTATTATTAAATTTCCCAAGACAAACTGCAAAATTCCTGTTCTCCGCATACACCTACAGACAGTCTATCATATACCATAATAGTATAAGTCATGCGTAATACATGTACCACTGTATTTATTATTTAATGTGGGGGGGGGGGGGGGTTTCTGTTAAAAGTGACATATAGGCCCGATGGGCCGGGTGTTTAAATTCCTAAATTCCTATTATTCTGTTTAATATATTTTCAATTCTGTAATGTATAAAACACATTTCACTATAATAAATCATTTACCTACTTACTTACTTACATTCCTAGATGTATTTGTGTTCGATTACCTCGCATGCTTGTAACATTTGGGCACTAAACTGTATGCGAATATTTGTCGCATATAGTACTTGTTCACAAAATTCAGGACTAGTTAATTTTGGAATCAGCATATCTTATAATATGAATTTAATGCAGTGCAGTTTGAAACCATGCAAAGTTTCACACATTAGAAATGAATTCAACATTCTAATACAAACATGCACTGATGAACACTTCTCAATTTAAGTTCCTGAGAGTACATATTGTAACCTGAAAGTCTATTTACTGTTATTTAGAAGTTTGAATCTAAACCTACAACATTTGCAAAATCTGCATCTACTCAACAATACAATTCGGTGTGCATTATTTCGACAATAAGTTCTATGGGGATGTATTCTACACAACTCGATCAAGAACTCGGGTATTGGTAGTAAATTAAAGCAAATTTAATTAGATAATATCTTCACCATCTCTATATTATTATAACCCTAAAAAATATATATCCATGCACTTTGGAAGTGATATCATACAAATGAACATGATATAAGCATACAATGATCGGCAAACTTAGAAGCTCTCAAATGTGTACTGTTGATTTAAAAAAAAATTATTTACGAATTTTTCACTTCATACATATATCACTGTTGCATACATATGGGAAATAGGTTACATGGATATTTTCACACATATTCATTTTGAAATACGAACTCAATAACATAAGGTATACTGTCTACATTTCATATTCATCTTATTCTTTTATGTAAGCATATATATGATGTAAACTTCTTTTTCAGAGAGAGAGAGAGAGAGAGAGAGAGAGAGAGAGGTACATAAGTCATAAGTATTATTTTCTTGGTAACATATTTTGATAACTATAATACATGTACATGTAGATCTAGATATGATTTACAATGTATCTATTGATCAAACCAAAAATGCAAACAACACACAAAAAGAAAAGAAAGAAAAAAGAAACACAATAATATTTGATGAAAAAGTACCTATAGACCTACATGTATATACTGATCATGCATATGAGTTTTCACATATTCTCTGCCAGTGAATTTCATAATCATCATGTTTACAGTTTCTTAGCAGCAAGTACTTCTCAACCACAATTCTGTCCGTAACTATTTTTCTAATCGCAGATATATGTACTTGCGGACTATTTTTATATTTACAAGAAAAAATATACTGTTTTACTACAAGCAAATCAAATTTTGAATGTCTAACTGTTGATTTTTATTATACATTTGTAGAATCAATATTTTATTTTTACTGACATGCATCCCGGTGAGATATTAATTAGAGAAAAAGAAACTTAAGCAATTACTTGAATTCAGTATGTAGTTCCTGTGTTTCATCTATCATCTAAGGATTTCAACGGTTTAGTTCAGTAAAAATTGAGACTCCAGTATAGTTAAGAAACCACTTTAAAAGAAAGTAGATGGTTGAGGGGCATACGTACATGTACATGTGTTTACAAATATCCTTGACAATTGCGAGGCGAAATTAATGTGTTGCTAAGAAAAAAGCAGTTCATTCTTCAAAACATTTCCATGTATTTGGTTATCTCACATGCAGAATGCCCAGTCTTGTATATACCCTTGCTTTATAGCTCATATTGTGAGAACAGAGAAAAGTCGGGCAGAAGAGGGGCACCTTATAATACCCCATAAAGATGCTGAAGAAAGTTTGTGTGACTGTATGCTACACCGGTATTGAGTTTATTTCATGATTTTTAGACCTCTAATAAACGTAAACTTTTCATTATAACCCAACATAAAGCACACTACAGATTATTTACATTTAAAATTGTAAACAAAGGCGGCCATTTTGAACTTAGGGTCGCAGGGACGCTATTTAAAGAAATCCTATTATATAGAAAAACGATGCAGAAATTTAACACATGCATGATTTTTTAAATTCAGACGTTTGTGAAACAATTTACACACAAAATAAATTATATATCTATAAAAGTATGTTTTCCCATAAATCCTCTCCTGATCGCTGATTGGTTGTAATTTTCGGCGGGCAAAATTGATTGTTGTTTGTGAGAGAAAACCTAGCGTGACTCAAATGGAACCATGTCATGTTTTGATTGAATGGAAGATCCAAAGATTTTTCTGAGAATAGGAGACGTCTACTGTTGTTGGGCATCATTCAGGTATGTCTTTCAGAGGGTATTGAGTAAAATTTTCTGGAACTTTTTAAAACAATCTTCCATTATGCATCCTCACTGAATATTTTAGTATGAGGCCGTCCATAGCCAATACTGGCAATTCCCGTCTCATTTAAACGATCTTTGACGGGATAGATCATGTTATCTCTGACTATACAAATTTTCCTTTTCTCATAAAAGAGCAATGATATTTAATATTCATTTCATAATCACAACAGAACACATAAAAACATGCTTGATATTCACCTTTTAGAATTTTGAATACAAAAAAAAAAATAAAAATTAAAAAATATCCTGTCCCGATTCGGAAACAGGACGTTATCTAACCTATTCTTTCACTCTATATATCATTGTAGGTATTTCCGGTGTTGACTTGAAACGTTTTCATTCACGATGTTGCGGATTCATCATTGCATTTGCATGGGGTAGTGCATATGTTGTGTGTGGCCTTCTAAACGATAAATCTATGGATTAAAGGATGAACAGGTCGATGCAGGAATATTCATTCTAATGATAAGGAAATACCAAATGCAAGGACAACCTCCAAGCATGCAGTATGCTTTATACAAACAATGATGGGATGTTCCAGTAAGTGGTGAAAGGTTTTACATATATCGTTTGATTTTGTGTTGTGATTACAAGGTCCTTATATAGATCTAGTTTATGTGAAATTTGAAATGGTTTTGCATTGTAGTCTTTGAGAAATTAAGGGGTTGGGGGGGGGGGGGGGGTTATTACGTATAATACTGTATACAGTGATGTATGTAGGGACCAAATGATATTACGACTATTGCATATTAGCCATACAAATATCTACAAACTATTTCCAGTTAACCATCCGAATTTTTTAGTCCTAGAAATAGTTTCTATTCTCAATTATGGTGCAGCATCAAATTAAAGATGAGAAGTAAATCATGTGTCAATCCCTCAGCATTAGAAGTGAAAGGCACAGGTGTTTTAGGCATGATATTAAAACCAAAGGCCCCATATCACGGTAGGTATTGGCACGATAAAGAACCCTCACTGCTACACAACTAAGTTAAGGCTAATCCCTCCAAAAGTCTCAGTGCTGTACATAAATCTACCTTCAAGTTGAGCAATGCACTTCACACCATACAATGTCACAATGAAAAAGTAAGGCACAACGCACAGGGCTATATATTCATATCATTGTGAAAATGTTGCAATATTTTAGCTGTATTGACCAAGGCTATCAAGTTCTAAGCTGTATACAAATTTGTTTAAAATTTTCTGTCATATGATATATTTTTCTCTTTGGTATTGTAGCAATTTCAAATTTTCAGTATAGAACATGTGCAAAGATATTATTCATATGATTGATTGATTGATTGATGTTTTCCGCCACACTCAACAATTTTTCAGTTATATGGTGGCGCCCAGTTTTTATTGGTGGAAGAGAGAACCCAGATACAATGTACCTGGGAAGAGACCATCAACCTTCCGAAAGTAAACTGGGAAACTTTCTCACTTAACGGCATGAGCGGGATTGGAACCCTCGCCAACAGAGGTGAGAGGCCGCGTGATTTTGAGCTCGATGCTCTAACCACTCGGCCACGGAAGCCCCTTATTATTCATATGATATTGTGACGTTGAAATCACCCGTAATCTATACATATAGTTTGTATTAATCCGAAATATTTGACGTTTTCCTGGCTTTTGATATTTACTGTGCCAGGAAAATGTCCGAACCGTGCCGGTTCCATTACGTAAACTGGAATCGTTTTATTGATTAATTATGAGTTTAACATTGAATTCGACTCCAAAGTATTTAAAATCGGCCCGAGAATGCCGCCTCCAAAAGGAGGCGGTGAATTTTCAGTTTACGTAATGGAGCCGGTTCTGACGTTTTCCTGGCACGGTAAATATCAGGGGTTTTAATTTTTTTTTTCCTCGATTACTTTTTACTAAAACAACATTTTTTAACTAAAGAAAGTAAATTTAAAAGTTTTCAATTTCAAAATGTACATATCCTCCATTTTCATCCTCATCAAATTTCTCTGGTGTAGCATTCCTTCATAATTGACACCCATCTGTTGACAAAAATAACTTGTCATCAATGTCTTTTCTCATAAAAATATAATCCACCACCCAACCTACATTTTTTGGTGACCCTGGATATTAATTAATCTACTCACTTGCTATTGTCTAACTATACTGATGAATTTAGGTACTCGAATGCATTGAGTTAGACCACTAGAAAGGTAGTAGTTCTGAAATCTAAACATAAACTGGTGTATATAGTCATAATGATCTTGGTGGCCTCTAGTCAAATAATGTGTCCTGTATTATATAATTTTCTTTGAAATTGTCAGATGTCTGCTAGTTTTTTATGTAATCATGTGCATATAGATAAACACATATATGCATTTATAAACAATGTCACATGTACACAAAATAAATCTAATTAAAATTACTGTACCAAAAACACTACCAGCAATAAAATTTGCAATTTTAGAATCCTGAAGTTATCTTGTACATGTAAATGCATGCAGTGGTGGATTCAGGATTTGTTAAAGGCGGGATAGGGCTCCAGGGTTTTGAGGCTTTTTAGGTAACTTGTAAGGTTTATTCTAGTTATAAATACATGTACAACATAATAGAATTATTATATGATAATAAGTAATGGATTTGCTTATCTTCATGTGCTTGTGTGTATATATATAGATGTTATGTCAAATCCTATACCACTATTTCTTTTATTAGCTCACCTGAACTGAAAGCTCAAGTGAGCTTTTCTGATCGACTGTTGTCCTTCATCTGTCCATCTGTAAACTCTTTACATTTTTACATCCTTGGGTGAAGGGCTTTCCAGTTTGTTCAAATGAAGGGTCATGTCCTTTTCGAAGGGGAAATAATCACAAAAATGCAAAAAATAGGGTGGGTCATTTAAAAATCTTCTTCTCAAGAACCAGGCCCAGTGGGGGTGGGGGGGGGGGGGGGGGGTAAGATGAGGCGACATTAGGGGATTGAAATTTTACATACAAATATATAGGGAAAATCTTCTTAATAATTACTGGGCCAGGAAAGTGGGAATTTACATCAAAGCTGTCTGGCATAGTGCAGATTCAAGTTTGTAAAAATCATTGTCCCCGGGGGTAAGATGGAGCCACAGTAGGGGATCAAAATCTTGCATACAAATATATAGGGAAAATCATTAAAAATCACTTGCCAGGGAAGTTTACATTTACACGAAAGCTTCATGACATAGTGCAGATTCAATTTTGTAAAAATCAGGGCCCCTGGGAGTAGGTTGGGGCCACAATAGCGATCAAAGTTTTACATGCGAATAGGAAAAATCTTAAAATATGAGCCAAGGTGACTCAGGTGAGCTATGTGGCCCAATGGCCTCTTATCTATTTTTGGTCTCAATGTGTGTGCGTTTTTAAATCAGCCACTGGCAAAGTGAAGACAAAATTGAGCAAAGTAACGATGTGTCTACTCAGTCTTGATATACCATATGTTACATAGGATTAATTTTTGTTTACTGTTTTTTTTAGAACTAGATGAGCAGAAGATGCATTCCATGACTGACTCCCCATGTGATATGAAAGAGAGCCCATGAGAATGGAACCAACTTTCAGTGTTACAATGGATGAACACTCCTCCTGTCACAAGTCCATCTTGATTCAGTAAAGTGGTAGTCTATTTATCTAGGAAGCAACAAGACGGATCTGGACAAGGACCATAGTGTCTCAAGTTTTGGTGTCAGAAGACCATTTTGATTAAACATGTTAAAAGCACCACAGAAGTAAGAAGCTAGGATACCAGTTTTATGTGAGCATAACATTTAAGGATTCATTACTGAACAGTTGAAGGATAGTCACTATGACAAGAAAATGGAACAATTGTAATGAGCATTGGGGTCCATGTAATTAGAGCTTTCCATTTTTCTGTTGAAAGTCATATTGATATTGTTCTGTTTATTATTTTTTCTTACCATCAAAATGCTATCACTCTTTAAGACATATTGAAACACTTTTTAGCTCACCTGAACCGAAGGTTCAAGTGAGCTTTTCTGATCACATTTTGTCCGTCGTCCATCTGTAAACTTTTCACATTTTCGACTTCTTCTCCAGAAGCACTGGGCCAATTTCAACCAAACTTGGCCAAAAGCATCCTTGGGTGAAGGGCTTTCCACTTTGTTCAAATGAAGGGCCATGTCCCTTTCAAATGGGAGATAATAAAAAAAATGCAAAAATAGGGTGGGGTCATTTAAAAATCTTCTTCTCAAGAACCACTGGGCCAGAAGAGCTGAAATTTACCTGAAAGCTTCCTGACATATCACAGATTCAAGTTTGTTCAAATCATGGCCCCCGGGGATAGGATGGGGCCACAAGGGGGGATCAAAGTTTTACATACAAATATTTAGGAAAAATCTTTAAAAATCTTCTTCTCAAGAACCACTGAGCCAGAAAAGCTGATTTTTACAAGAAAACTTTCTGACATGGTGCAGATTCAAGTTTGTTCAAATCATGGCCCCCAGGGGTAAGATGGGACCACAAGTCGGGAAGGGTCAAAGTTTTACATACAAATATAGGAAAAATCTTTAAAAATCTTCTCAAGAACCATTGGGCCAAAGAAGTTTACATTTACATGAAGGCTTTCTGACGTAGTGTAGATTCAAGTTTGCAAAAATCGTAGCCTCCAGGGGTAGTTGGGGCCATAATAGGGACTAAGGTTTTACATGCAAATATATATGGAAAGTCTTCAAATATGGGCCAAGGTGACTCAGGTGAGCGATGTGGCTCATGGGCCTCTTGTTAGTTCATAATGCAATGCTTTTTGAGAAATAATCAGATATCAACCTACATACTTGAATTTTGCATCTGATCCTTGTTTTTATTACTTTTCTCTAACTTTAAATTCTATGAACATCAAACATTTGCTAAACACTGACTTGCTTTAAAAAAAATTGTTATTGCTATTCTTAGTTACTAAATCGAAAGATACAGAGACACGAAACATTTACTCACGAATTCACTTAAAAAAAAATCCAGTGAGAGATCAATCGAAGGGATCTGAAGACCCTTAAACCTGGTTATTGTCCTTGAATGTCTGCAGTTTTTTTGTTTGAGCGCTAGCTCTTCTCAAATACAGTAGATGTTTTGTGACCTTGAATTCTTGTCAACTCCAGTTACCATCCCTTTAATTTTATGTTTTGACTTGAATATCTTTGATATTATTACACGTACTCAGTTTAGGTTTTCTTACTTCTGGTTCTTACTCTTTTGACCTTGAATTTAGGGTCAAAGGTCAAGGCCATACATATATTTTCTAATGTTTGCATTTTTCAAACAAATTGAGCATTTTTAAGTCAAAGTCACCTCTCTTTTACAAAGCACTATGATACGATCTCTTAGAGGTTGTGTTTAGTCCCCTACCGACAAAATGGAAGGGGACTTTAGGTTTGAACTCCGTCCGTCTGTCTGTCAGATCAGTTTTAAGCACTTTTTGCTCTGTTCTTACAGATATACATTTGATATTTAGTACATTGCTTTGCCATAACAAGTTACAAATCTAGTTTGAATTTTATCTCAGTCCGTTGTACATCAAACTTGGTGCTCAAGTACATTGTAAGGAGTAAGTAACCTCCATTGATTTTGATGTAGCATGGTCAAAGATCAAGTGTCAAACTGGACACAGGAATACACTGTCTGCTCATTATCTTGAGAATCGTTTGTTTGACAGACATCAAACTTAGTACACCGGTACATCCTAAAATGAAGATGACCCTTAGTGATTTTGAGATGACATGGTCAAAGGTCAAACTGGACATAGGAAGATACTGACCACTCAATATCTTGAGAACTCTTTGCTTGACAGACATCAAACTTGGTACATTGGTACATCTTAAGAAGTAGATGACCCTTAGTGATCTTGAGGTCACATGGTCAAAGGTCAAACTGGACATAGGAAGATACTGACCACTCAATATCTTGAGAACTTTTTGCTTGACAGACATCAAACTTGGTACACTGGTACATCTTAAGAAGTAGATGACCTGTAGTGATTTCGAAATCACATGGTCAAAGGTCAAACTGGAAATAGGAAGATACTGACCACTCAATATCTTGAGAACCCTTTGCTTGACAGACATCAAACTTGCTACACTGGTACATCTTAAGATAAATGACCCTTAGTGATTTTGAGGTCACATGGTCAAAGGTCAAACTGGACATAGGGAGGTACTGTCCACTCAATATCTCGAGAACCCTTTGCTTGACAGACATCAAACTTGATACACTGGTACATCTTAAGAAGAAGATGACTCCAAAGGATTTTGAGGTCACATGGTCATAGGTCAAACTGGACATAGAAAATACTGACCACTCAATATCTTGAGAACCCTTTGCTTGACATACATCAAACTTGGCACACTGGTACAGCATAAGAAGAAGATGACCCCTAATGATTTTAAGGTCAAAGGTCAAGGGTTAAACTGGACATAGTAATATATTGTCTCCTATACTTTAAGAATTATTTGATTGATTGACACTAAACTTGGTACACTGGCAAAGCATAAGGAGTAGATGACCCATATTGATTTTTAGGTCACATGGTCAATCCACTCCTGACATAGGAAGATATTGTCTTCTCAATATTTTGAATTGGTGATACTACTATAAAATTAGATGATGCATGTGTATAACCCTTTTCAATTTTTCACCATGGGGGCATATATGTTTTACAAACATCTTTTGTTTGGATTTGAATTAATAGTTTTTAAATTTTTGGATTCTGTACTCATTGATGTTTGGGGAACATCTGTAAAGATCCCAATTGAGAATTATATAACAATTTATTTTCATAGAAATTAGGTTTTTGTAAAGGACAGTCAGATATAATATGAAATTTACTGTATAAAAAGAAGTGTTAGTACACATGATGTGTTAAACAAGATACTGAGTGCTAGAATGACATTTCTTTGGATTCTATGTAGAAGTATCCTATATACGAATATTGCTAGTATAGGTTCACCATCAGTATCGTTATAATTCATTGCACATCTTTTTACAGAAACTAAAGAGTCGAAAGGCCCAGCTGGAGAGAAATTCCCATTTCTCGACTAAGGACCAAAAAAAAAAAAAGATTAAAAAGGTGCTGACTAAGGAGGCAACGTCTCCAGAAGTAACGGATGATGAGGAAGCCACCCAGAGGAAGGTCTTACCATTTATATGGGAGTCATCCCTGCTGCGTAATGTTAAGTGCAACCTGGACAGATAGTATGCTGAATCTTTGCAACTTCAATCAAAGAGACAAAAAGCCAAGGCCATTAGAAGTAGAATGGAAATGACTATGACCCCACCACCTAGGAGCATTCAAGAGTGGGCCGTTTCCTCTACTTATAAATGATGCTATTACTGTTAATAGTTATATTTAATTTCCTCATTTCTAGCTCAACTGAGCCAAAGGCTCATGGTCACAATTAATACTTTTATACCATTATAACCAGTTTTTATTAAATTTTAATAATGCTGTTGAAGGAGAATTGCAATTTTTCGGATGTTTATAATTGACACTGTTTAAGTATGTCTAGCATCTTAAAAAGTGTGATGACCTATATATTTCATTTGATAATTTATTAATTTTAACTTTAATAAATTGAAATAAATGCATTTTTGATACTTTTATCAGAGAATATTGCAAGTATGGAGTTACCTTGATATATTTATACAGATTTGTTCTGCTTTAGTACAGGTGTATCAGTATTATTACATCAAGTTCATTTGTGTGAATATTATAATATTTAAGAATGAATAAAACTGTCAAATTGTGGCTTGTATTCTCTGTACAGTAGAAGGTCTTTGAGCATCAAGTTGGAAACTTGATATCAAATGCATGTATGCAGAAACCATTTGCATATCAGTAGCTTATGCATGCGGAAACTTGACGTAAACTTTGTGGAAACTTGACGTAAACCATATATAAACCAATATAGTTTATGTATGCGTAAACGTATGATAAACCATATATGCATGTTGATGGTTTACGCCTGCGGAAACTGATGATAAACCATATGTATGTCAATGGTTTATGGCTGCGGAAACTTGAGGTTTCAGCAAGTTTCCGTTACGGAAACCATATGGATTCGTGGACACCCTAAGTTTCCGGAGTGCGGAATCTTGCTGAAACTTGAAGTTTCCAAGCGAAAAATTGGCAGAAACCTTATGTATACTTAAGTTTCCGCAGTGTTTCAGCCTTGCGGAAACTGCATTTTTCATCATGTGTAGTGTAGTATATATGGGGCAGAGTACGTATTAAATATTTTGATCTCAGTTTTCAATGTAATTCTAAAATAACAAGAAGAAACACAGCCTATACGTTATTAAATGCAAACATGCCTTTAGAACATCCCCATAAATTTTGGTGTATTTAACAGAAATGAATTTAGAAAGATTAATATTGTAATACGATATGAAATGGGCAAGATGGGAAAGTTCGGTCTGCAGACCAACAAAGAAAGGCCCTGAGTTTTCGTGAACGACCAAATTAGCGTTCAGAACAAAAGGAATAGCATTACCAAAAAGTGTGTAGACAGCGACCCATATAAACATTATTTACTCTCAATTACTGATTTGATACTCGCTTTCCTCGTTATATTTCGGTATTTACATCGCTATATGTATGCACTGGTGGTTAAAACATATATAATTCGGGAAATTTGTCAACATCAGTTTAAATGTTGAATAAATTAGGCCCCTAAAAATTGAGTTTAAAAATATCTAACATTACTACGTCCCCAATCAGTTGATTGAAGAAGGGTGCGTGTGACGTCACTGTACCATGTGACTACCTAACGAGACTTTTTGAAAACGGGCTAGATTATCCCTTATTAATGTGGATCTATTTCGGCAAACTAATTATTAGAATTAATTACTATAAGCGTTTATAAGAAAGATAAAATGCATATAATTCTGTATATATACTTTGAAAACATGCGATGTGTCCTTTGAATTACAATAGAAAATAAAAATGGCGCGGGTAGGCCTAAGAATACTGAAAACAAATCGGAAAACTGTTAAGTTTACTACACTAGTATACATCATGCTGAATAGATTGCTATATACATATTATAGGCCTGATAATTATTTATAAACATGCAACAATGACAACTCCTTTAATATAGTACAATGCAGGATTTATGTTTTTGTTTTTGCTCATCAGAAACATTTTTGCTTTTTCGATTTGCTTCTGACGCTTCTGTAGCCTACAACTTATTCATTTCTGTTGAGCGGAAGCACAAAAGGACAAATGCGTGTTTAACCTTTTAGATCTAGGGTTGAATTAATCCATTAATTGTTGGTTTCCGAAAACGAGCATTTAATACTTACTATTAGGTAATTACAGTACTCTCGCATTCATCAGGATTCACAGCAAATGCTTGTTCAAAGTGTAATGTTCCGAGTAAATTCTAGACTAATTGATCATGGGTTTGACGAGAAGCGGTATCAACTTAATTCGTTACCATTAGTGTCGATACTCGGTCGTTGTAATACAAAATCTTGGAATATGATATAGAATTGTTGCAATGATTCACTTCTTTCACCATATAAATAAACTACACTATGTTTATTATTTTTGAAATATTATATCAGGTAAAAACAATTAGAAAATAAACAATCTTACTGCGGTACATGTATATTTAGGACATGCAAATATTTTTCCCCTCTTATGTTGGAAAATATTATGTTGTTCGAACGAGAAATTATGTCGTTCGAACGAGATATGATCTCGTTCACACGACTTATCATCTCGTTCGCACGACATAATATCTCGTTTGCACGACTTATTTTTTTTTTTACTTTGCACTTACTATTATTATACTTAGACCAAATTAGACCAAAGTCTATGGTATTCAGAAGTTCTTCAGTATTTTTAATATGGATGAGGGAAAAGTTGGAAAATTAAACCATATGCCTTTAATAGTACTCTTTGTCTAAATGGAATTAACTTGTTATGGACTATTGCAAAATAAAAGAAACGAAATACATATGCACGTTTAATTTGTTAAAGGTTTTTTAAAAATAAATATTCATCAAATGTTTATTGTTTTCAAACCTCCTTGATTCATCCCAAATACAGACTAAATCACATACGGGACATACATAGATATAATAAATGACTAAGAATTTTGTACAGTCATATCATTTGTCAGCAATTACACTTAATTCCTACCCAAAAAAAATCCTTAACTGGCACTTAAAGAAGTTAGTTCCTGAGCTATTGAGTACAACTGTGCAGGATACTGCAACTATTTACTGGTTCAGTACTGATCCCAATGGTGCGAACATAGTACACATCTATTGCTGAACCCTATCCAGTTGAAAAATCTTGTGTCAATGCAAATTTTGAAAGGGTTTGGCAGGGACTATATTTTGTGACTGAAGGATTCATTAATCAAAAAGTTATTACAGTTTATGTCTCATCCAATGTATCGTCTATTTTTATACCTATACGTGTATTTCAGTTTTATAATTTATCATACAGGCAGTTGAGACTTGGAAGTAGTTCAAATGTTGTAATTTATTAACTTGGTTGATATATTTTTCCAAACAGAACACTGATTCTTAAATAGGTTTTAATAAATTCACTCAAACTTTTGTATAAAAACCCAATATTTTCGCCTATAAGTCAAAAATTTAATCTTCAACCCCCACTTTTTAAAGTTCCATTCTAAATTGTAAGACCAGACCTTGAAAATTATGTAAAATTTAATAAATTGACATTACTCCTAATATGTCCTTTTAAACGCTCAATTTTGATACTATGACGTTTTTCGTGTATCAAGTGCAAAAAGATAATTATTTATTACCATTACTAGTGTTAAATTTTTTAATCTGTAGTGTTAGAGGACATGACTGTATCTATTTTAGGTAATGATTAATTTATGTTGCTTATGTTGTGTTGACACCAAGAGAAAGAATAAATCTTAAGTGCAAAAAGGTCATATTTAGAACACTGTAGCTCAATAACAAGCATTGCGATCCCAGTTATTCTTTTTAATTTCCCAATTCCCCTTCAATGTAGAATTTTTTTTTAAAGAAGGGGAACGCAAGGTGAAGTTGATTTTACAGCTATCAGAAATTTCTTGACAAGCAAAAGCAAACAAATACAACAAAACCCCCAAAACTCAAAATCCTAAATCGTGGGAAAGGAAAGGGGGAGGGAAGAGGTTGGTCCCGAAATTCAATTCATTGGTTCCTTAAATTTTATAATTCCAATTCAATACTACTATATTAAAAAAAGGGGGCCACCTATAGATCAAACTTTGCTTGTTAAACTAACCAACCTCGGATCCTCTCAATGTAAAACCTATATGGTACCAATTTTGATGCACCAGATGCACATTTCGACAAATAATGTCTCTTCAGTGATGCTCAACCGAATTGTTTGAAATCCGAAATGACAATGAAGCTTTAGAGCTATTATAGGGAAAAACAGTGTGCCAAAAAAGTGGAGTCAAATTCGTCTAAGGATAAAAGCTATGTGTGAGGGAGATAATCCTTAATTTTGAAATGAATTTCTAAATTTTATAACAGCAATTAAATATACATCCGTATATACATTTCATTTGGCCCGAAGATTTACATCATTATTATTAAAAGTACATTGTATTAAAAATTTATATCTCCATTATTGTCCAAAATCAAAGGAATTAAGTGTGCTGGAATAAAAGGTTCCATCAATCTTATGAGGTTTTCTTTACTACTTTGGTTACACTTACATACTGATACTGAACATGGATGATAATGACAAACTAACAATTAATCTTAATGGCGAGGGCATCATTTCAGTTTCTCCATCGTCAACTTCTTGTATTTATGTACATATGTAGCAATATTTCATTATCACCTGCATATGGTGTTTATGTCTCTCAACTGATCCAATAAGCAAGAGCTTGTTCTGCGTATGATCCATTTAAAAATCGATGCATACTACTGACAAACATGTCAATGGGTTTGAACAGTCTCGTTTAAAGTCAGCATTTCACAAACTCTATGGTCGTTATAATGATCTAGTTTGTGTCAAATGCTGTCTGACGTGTTTCATACCCATTGTAGGTCGTATTTACATACTGATTTCGACTACGGATAACTCCGTTTACTTGATCAAGATATAGGGCTTACGGTGGATGTGACCGTTTGACAGGGGATGCTTGCTCCTCCTACGCACCTGATCCCACCTCTGGTATATCTAGGAATCCGTGTTTGCCCAACTCTTAATTCTGTATTCCTTATAGAAGTTATGAGATTAATAACTCTTTGTTATCTGCACAGAGACTGTTGAAACCCCTGTTGCATCGATCAACTTTTGTGTCAATAGCTTACCTCGAATTGAAAATTGATCATGCAGTATCGAATAAGTTGAGAAACATAAACGCCATATGCAGGTGTTAATGGAATACTGCTACAATGTACATAGATATGCTGAGTTGACGATGCTTTCATAGTATTTCTTTCACATGGTGTTAACTATTTAACAATTTTGGGTTGCGGAAAGAAATGCACTTTGACTGAAGGAGTGACAAATAATTTTCATAGTTTTTTTTTACTACATTATACTCGTTGATTAATCTTTAATTTGACTGATAAAATTTGGCTCTTATCAAAATGATCTTTGCATGTCCAAGTGTACTCCTTGAAACACCGTGGCTAAGATAATTTTCCCACAGGTCAAATGGAATTTATTCTCTTACTGTTGATTGATACCTTTGCATTTTTGTAGTACAATATTGCAGATGTATGTCCTTATTGTTAGAAACGAAATCATTATCACTTTAACGGTTGTATAGCTGTGTTTTATGAAAAAAGTTTTTTTTTCATGTAATAATTTTTGTTATAAGATTACTGCATTACTCTTACGTTTGTATGAATTACCTCCCTTGCAACATAGGTTTTTCATACTTTGTCATTTTTATTTAAAATTGTAATGACCTGATTTTAAGCTGCAGTTCACATTTTTCTACCGATGAGCAAATTGAGTTCCTTGATCAACAAGAGTTAGGACATTATGACCATATCATATTGATTAAAGGTCGTGAGTCGTACTGTGTAGCATAGTTGCTGTAAACCTGTAGCAAGCTTCATTATATGGGCATATGGATGGTTGTATCAAGCTTACTGCAAACCTCATTTACATAATAAAATATTTGCTGGAAATCTACAGCATATTTTCGGCATGCATACAGAACTGCACATTCTTTACTCAATACAATATCTGACTTGGGATAGTGTTTGCAGCATTAATTATCCAGAGCAAGGCTATTTGTGGTAATTAAGGGATAGTGTTTTTTAAAGAAAAAACCAAGTGCTAAATCTACCCCACCCCGTCCCACTCTCGGGGATTTCATCCAAATAACATGACACTCCAGTGGTGAAAATTGAAAGGTCAATCTAGTTTTGTAGCGCACATTGTTGTATGGTACAATAAGCAAACAGTAAAAGTCTCGAAAACATAAGTAATGAAGACACCTTACCTATCGTAATGACAGAGATCTGTATGATGGCGTGTGGAAAGTGACATTCAAGAAAAAACAACTTGTTTTTATATTTACATAGAAAAATCGATAGTACACGGGTGATAAATTTGGGGATCTCCCACAAGAGATTATAGGTGTTGTCCTAAATTGTAACCCCATTATTCACACATGACCGACATCGTGAAATGCACATTCAGCTGATATTAGGAAAAACCAAATTCATGTAAATAGCTGTAAAATGAATTCAAATTTTATGTGTGTGTTTGTATACGTTATGTGTATGTGTATGTGTGTGTTTGTATGTGTATGTGTGTGTTTGTGTGTGTGTATATACATTATATGTATGTGTCTGTGTTTGTATACGTTGTGTATGTGTGTATGTGTGTGTGTGTGTATATACGTTATGTGTGTGTGTATGTGTTTGTATATGTTATGTATGTGTGTGTGTGTTTGTGTATGTGTTTGTATACGTTGTGTCTGTGTGTATGTGTTTGTATATGTTATGTATGTGTGTGTGTGTGTGTGTGTATATACGTTATGTGTGTGTGTATGTGTTTGTATACGTTGTGTGTGTGTGTGTGTGTGTATACGTTATGTGTGTGTGTATGTGTTTGTATATGTTATGTCTGTGTGTGTGTGTGTGTGTGTGTGTTTCTTAGTTCCATTTTTTCATTGAAGACGCAGGTGTATGTGATGTCAAAAGACAGTTTTTTATTTATTATGAAAAAATGGTAATGTTAAGTGTTGAAATTTACGCTTTGATGCTTTTGATTTTGGAAAAGTTTTATGATTTAAAATTTCACTTAACACTTTTTGTTGAATTTTGGAGAATTTACATTTGATTTACACCAGTTCAGTTGTCGAATACGCTGTGTATTAAACCTCTGTAGATTCTCCTTCACATCAGTGAGCATTTCTGTGAGGAGAAAACCTTGGGGTTTGTTAGAACATTTACTGGATCCTGCAATATATCTGTGTCTATGCGATTTAGGACGCTTTGAAATCCAGTATAAGTATGGTTCATTGTAATTCATTAGCATTCGTTTTGTTGACTAGGATAACAAATATATTTAAAACCGTAACGTGATTTTGAAGAATTTCGTCCTTGCGTTACCATGTATGGAAGTATAGACACATTCTTCTTTAATTTAAAACTACAGTTGTGAATATGGGCGTTGAAAAGGAAGACTATATTATTACAAGCCATTCCTCATACAACCTATCCAGTTCTTTCATTACTTTTTGATTTACTAAAAGGTGAAGATAACAAATAGTGATCAATTTCATAACTTCCATAAGTAATACAAAATAGAGTTTGGCAAACACGAACCTCTGGATATACCAGAGATGGGATCTGGCGCTAAGGAGGAGTAAGCATCCCCCGCCGACCGGTCACACCCACCGTGAGCCCCACATTTGATATCTTCAGTTATTTATCTGTGATGCAGGTATGGAATTATTCTTCAGGGAATATGTATATCCTGGAAAATGGTCGATGCAATAAGTAAAGGGTATGCTTACTCCCCCTAGGCACTTAATCCCATCATGTGATGTCGACAGTGGATGCTTATCCCCCCTAGGCACTTGATCCCATCTCTGGTATTTCCAGGGATACGTGTCAGTTGTTTTCTCGATTTTGCATTTTTAGTCGATTTCTGTCTGGTTTCTGCACTTTTCGTCATACGTAATAATAAATGAAATTTCAGCTGACTAAGCGTCCTGTCTATTTACCTTCTTAAAATGATATTTGCTCAGACGAGATCATTCACTCGGTGACAGATCTAGAGCTGCATAACTCTCCAAATAAGGAGATGCATTGTTAATCTAGATTTAAATTCTCGATCTTGGTTAAATACGCACTGTAGAGGAGAAACTCGTAATGTGATTTTGATCTCTTAAATTGACTAAACCCAAAACAGCATTTAGAATTCCCTAATACATTATAAAGCAAGTTTCCTTATGAATGACTTGAATGACTCATGCTTCTGAATGTTGTAATTTCTTATAACTGTCACAAGGAACACATGAACTAGATAGAAAACAATATGCATGAATATTTAACATGTATTTATTTTTATACATGTACGTAACAAATTGACTCATTATTTGATACGCTTTGACAGATTTATAAATGTACAAGATTTATTATACACAGACGTATTATAGTACTGCGGTGTATGTACGTCTGTCTGTCTGTCCATCCGTTCGGGGTTTTCTGTCTATAATTTCATTTTTCTGTCACATATCAAGCTAAAACTTGCTATGAACTTGGTTCATAGAACTTGCAGAAACATTTTACACACATACCTTTGGTATGTCTATATACCTATTCAAAGCTAAAACCCTTTATTCATACAATGCAAAGGAAGTATGTCACAGCCTGATGATGGCTGATCCTTCCTGAAGCAAATTCCAACAAATCATGGCTTGAGAAAAACACCCTATGTAAGCATTTTCTCGGGCGTGTCATGTGTACTGTTTTAGGTATTCTTGTTTAAATTGGCGAAGATTTTTAGCTTATTGTCCCTGATACAAATCAAAAAAACATATTTTCTTTATCCATATTTAGGTGATTTTTTTATAGACCTGAAAGTTAAACTTTAGCGATACATCAATACGAGGGTCTCTACAGCCCAGTAGTTAGGTACTTCGTTACGTTTGAAAATACGGATGTATGTTTAATTGCTGGGATAAAATTCAGAAATTCATTTCAAAATTAAGGATTATCTCCCTCATGCATAGCTTTGATCCTTGGACGAATTTGACTCCAGTTTTTGGCACTGTGATTTTCCTTTAAGCTCTTACAAGTTTATTGTTATTTCGGATTTCCAAAATTTCGGTTTGAGCATCACTGAAGAGACATTATTTGTCGAAATGCGCATCTGGTGCATCAAAATTGGTACCGTATAAGTTTTACACTATAACATACAATGTAAATATCATGTTGATACATCCACACTTAGTATTATGATTTACTCTAACATCATCTCTTTTCAATATCTCTCTCTCTATCTATCTATCTATCTATCTATATCTCAATTTGAGCAGATTTAAATGCAGAAATATAGGGAAATATTTTAGAATCTTCTTCTCAAGAGCGACAGGACGAGGAATAGTCAGGAAGTATAGATTCACATTTTTCAAACTGTGGCCCTTTGAAGTTTATGGTATACATTTGTAATGATGTCTTTTTACTGATGCAATTGAATTTTAGGTGGGTGTTTTATTTCTAAAATAATGAAGAAAACGAACGACTGAGATCATTTCACAGGGAATTTTCTGTGTTGGAAGTGTTTGAGGAAGTGGTAGTGGATCTGACCAAATGCTGTATATCATTCAAACCAGAATTCATTGCGTCACCTGATAGGCTATAACATTTCTTAAGAATTATCTGTATAAAGAAAAATATGGGCCACTTTCTAACCACTCCTCACGAACATCTCCACTCTTCATAGTAAACTGCCATTAGGGTTAGTTGTTCTCAAAGATGAAAGCACGAGTGCATCCTGCGTAGGATGATGTTTGGCCACGGTTTAGTAGTGTGGGGTCATAATAAGGTATTAACGTTTTGCAAGGGAAAATATCGGAAAATATCATTACAAATCGTCATCTATACAACAATAACGTCATGATCAATCATATTGATATGCAAGTATCTTCAAGTTCAATTTCATGTTTGATCAATTGAGGGACCCCGTGGGTAGGGTGTATCCAGAGCACGAGATCAAAGTTATTTAGAAAATTAATTCAAACAACTTTTTTCCCCCAAAATTAACAAAGCCACATTAAATCAGATCCAAATACAAATGTTCCAAAGTTGTGTGAATTCAAGTTTTTATGTCCCACAACTATAGTCAGGGGTATATTGTTTTGCCCTGTCCGTCTATCTGTCCGAAACTTTGACCTTGCTCATAACTTTTAAATTGTCAGTGATAGGGTTCTCAAACTTTCCTTCTGACAAGACCTATATCTTCACACCACAATTTTTAACTTTGTGACCTTGAAGTTTGACCTACTTTTAAGTAAAATTGATGTATTCAATATCACCTGCATTATCTATGGTAGGTTTTCGTAAATTCTTTATGGCAAGGCCTACATTTCATACATGATCTTTGACCTTATGATTTTGTCCCAAATGTCACAACTTTAACCTTACTAATTCCTTTTGAACAGCGAGTCATAAGGCTCTAATATTTTATACATGCATTTCTTGTGACAAAACAATTTTATGGGTGCCAATTTTTTTAAAACCTTGTGACCGTAGACTTTGACATACCTTTGGTGATTGTGATGTCATACAATCTGTGTAGTGACATGTGTGTGTGTGAGCTGGAAGTTGCCTAACTCCAGAGCAACCTTAACGGTATGATGATACTTTCACTGGCATTAAATGTTCAAAATATCACTTATTCAGTAATTTTTACTTCACAATTTCACCAGCAGGATGTTTAATTGTACGAAGATATCTTTAGTTATTCGTTATATTCGACAAATTATCCTTCTTCTTTGACAATTCAAGGAATGGATACGCGTTCTGAAACTGAAAATCATCTCAAAGTGCAAGTAAAAGTTGCGCATAGAACCAAATACCGTCCATCTTTGTGCGCCACTCTGAGAATATTGTCATATTTTGTTTTGTTTACTTTGGTTGTTTTGTTTATTTATGTCTTTTTTCAGTTTTCGTTTCGTGGTTGTTCTCAACATTCTAACAGAATTCTACTCACAGTAGTTCCTGATGTGGATTGAGGTTATTCAGACGAAATTTCCTCTAGATTTATATTGTATATGGGAATTATGAGATTATTCACGGTTCGTTATCTTCACTTTTTCTGTCCTATATACTACATGTAGTACGTGTAATGCTTTATACAGAAATTATGAGATTGATAAGTGTTCGTTATCTTCACATTTTCATTCCTATATACTACATGTAGTACGTGTAATGCTTTCAGTCCTTCATATTGATATACCTGAATTCCTTTCTCATTTTTACCTAACCATGGAATATGTATATCTGCTGGTGGACGCTCTGTCCCCGAGGATGTTCTTCCATGAATATAACGTTTCATTATGGGTTTGATCACTGTTCCGTTATTTTCACATTTTCCCAAAGATGCTTGTTGTAAATTGGTTGAAAGTCGTCCTCAAAAGGGAAGTTTAAAATGTGAAAAACTTTATATACGGTTGGCAAAATTCGACCAGAAAGTTAACTTGAACTTTCAGCACAACAAAATATACATCAATTTTGTATTCAAAATAAATTCACAAGTAATCAAAGTGAACTACTGATATTTCCTGTTCGAAATGAATGCAAGACAACTCAAATAATAGTTATGTATTGTTTTATCTAGTCAAAACATGAGATATTTTATGACAATATCTTATGACAATATGAAAATGACGGCGTAGATCAATAAAAAATCTTTGGTATCTCATATAGAAGGTTTTATAAAAACAAAATGCCCGAGAAAAACATTTCCGAAAATGTGTTTTATCGTTCCAACTACAGTTTTTGGTCATTTTATCAATGAAGTATACGGAAAAAAGCAATTTCTGCCAAACTCTAATTATAAAGCAAACTCCTTGTCAAAAGATATGATTTGATCATGTGTTATAAGGATTGTGAAGGTCACAAAATATTGTGAAGGTCACCATCCAACACTTAGAAAATCTTATTTCTTCCATTTTCCGTCACGGGCAGAAAGGAAAGGTAAAAAAAAAAAAATTACAAGTCAATCGTTGCTGGTTCATAATAAATTGAATCTTATTTTAAGAATTTTGAAATATAGATGTAACAACACCCTTATATTATATCTATATCATGGAATACCTTGCAATACAAAAGCTTAAAGCCTAAACTAAACTATACTATAATTCATCATGTCTAAGTCTCTGACGACCCTTCTCTACTATTTTACTGAGTAGTGCTGTGGATTCAGATTTCAAATTTTGGCCTGTTGTGATTTGCGTATCTAAGATGACGTATCTCTTGCTGTTGACGTCATAGGATGGCCATTCGGGTACTTTGTCACTATTTGGATTTCTGAAAAAGAACATCAGTAAATTACATTTCATTCACATTATCGTAAATGACATGTACCATTATTGGTCATAGTGATATAATTAAATTACTAATATTCATACGGATCTAATTTTCGTTGAATTTATGATAAGAAAAATTCCTGAATTCAAATCCTGCAAGAGCAGGAAAAGTAAATTCGATCGTTTTCTGTTGTTTAGGAAATGTTCTAGTTACTGTATTATATCCCGTGGGGGTCCGGGTTAGATTAGGTCCTCAGTACCCCCTGCTTGTCGTAAGAGGCGACTAAATGGGGCGGTCCTTCGGATGAGACCGTGTCACAGCAGGTGTGGCACAATAAAGATCCCTCCCTGCTCATGCAATGGCCGTGAGCGCCGAGCATAGGCCTAGCTTTTGCAGCCCTTCACCGGCAGTGGTGACGTCTCTATATGAGTGAAACATTCTCGAGTGGGATGTTAAACAATATAGAAATACCTTATACAATACATGATCCTAGTTTTCAAAATGGGGAAACATATCAAATATAGAGACACGATGGGAATAAGTCAGAAACGGCGAGTCTTACCCAAACTTTGCAAAGTTGGCCCAGTACTGAATAACATTTTCCGACAGGGGATCATCATCCACCAAACCTTTACGCTTCTCTTCTGGTAAATCTTCTACGGAGATTTTGAAGAAATGATAGAGGTCATCACCATGTCTGGCTCCCTTAAACCAGGCGGGCGGATCTCCAAAGAATTGTGCAGGACTGGGTTTTGTCATCAAATACTGGAAGGTATTAGTCTCTTTATTATTGTTTGCGTGAATCGATAACAAGACATTACTTGGAACAATGAAAAAATGGTCACATCGGAATTCACAAATCTTGTTACTCTGTGCTTCAATGCTTTCTGTGTCGGTGTAAAAGTCACATATTTCTTGCGCTAACTCTGGGGCATTGCCAACAGCCATTTCCACATATACAGGAGCAGTCATTTCACACAGAAATCTCTTTGATATTTTTTCTGTGACATTAAATTTATAATGTTCCTGAATATCTGGACCTATGCCAAGGTACTCCATATTTCCTTCCCCATCAAGTGTCCCTGACATATAATCAACGGTACGGAAGAAACTGTAAATGTCGTCATCTGACGAACCCGGATATGCTAAATTTTCCTTTATCAATTCACCGTCAACATTCGGTACAAACCCTCCAAAATCAATAGACGTATTCAATGGTTTCATCATATCCATTACCGTAACAGAATTTGTAATATTGTCGACTGAGATTTCTTGAAGGCACTTCAATATTTCAGAGACATCTTCCTTATTACATGAATTTCTATCTAAAAGCATGTCTGCAGTTTTCTTCTCCATCTCCTTTTTTGAGAATGTAAAGATGGACGCCACACCACTCTGTGCAATTGCTCTTTGAAACAGTCCCTTATTAGAAGGAATCAACGTCTGCAGACTGACAGACATTCCACCAGCTGACTCTCCGAATATAGTGACAGAATTAGGGTTCCCTCCGAAGGCTTCAATATTCTTCTGAACCCAACGAAAAGCTTCAATTTGATCCCAAAGACCAAAATTACCCGAAAGTAAGGGATCATTCAACGTGAAAAACCCTATAAGTCCAAGTCTGTAATTGATTGTCACAACTATGACGTCACCTCCTAAAACCAGTTTCTGGGGTTTATATTGACTACCTCCACCCATACTGAATCCACCGCCGTGAATCCAAACCATTATAGAAAGATTGCGCTCCTTTGATATTTTACCAGGAACGTAAATATTTAGATATAAGCAATCCTCATTCTGTACCAAACTGTCAAGTCCGGGAACCGGAAGATCCCATTGCGGACAGGAAGGGGAATTTTCATTGGATGTTCCTTTCACATCTTCCCAGTCTGCCACTGGTTGGGGTTTCTGAAAACGTAGGTTTCCTGTAGGAGGTTGTGCAAACGGAATTTTTACAAATCTGTATACTTGACCCTTCTCATAGTTTTCCTCGTAACCTCTGACCCAGCCTGACGGGGTGTTGACCTCCACGGCATTAATTACATCTGCTCCTTTCACCGTGAAAATTGTCGATAACAGCATCAGAGCGATCTTTACAGACTCCATTATGATATTCAATAAACCTGAATAGTAAAAATATATACATGTATCGATATACACATAATATGCATTTCATGATTTTGATATTAATTAGTCATGTAAATTTCATCTTCAACAGTTTTTCTAAATGTGCACTGTATGTGCACTTTCTATCAATGTTCAAAAGCCCATACTTTCAGAATCTAAAGCCCTGTTTACAGTCTGTAGAGGAGAGTGAAATACCTCGGAATGAGAGATTTAGTTTGTATCTGTATTGAGTATATTAATAACAGACGATAAATACGTAGATTATGACATGTCTAACCAATCATCATGTCAGCGCAGCTGTAGATGTGTTGATGAAAGGTGAAGATAACGACCAGTGATCAATCTCACGAATCCCAATCATCATGTCAGCGCAGCTGTAGATGTGTTGATGAAAGGTGAAGATAACGACCAGTGATCAATCTCACGAATCCCATAAGCAATACAATAAAATAGTTGGGCAAACTTGGACCCCTGGAGATACCAGAGGTGGGATCAGGTGCCTAGAGGGAGTAAGGATCCCCTGTCGACATCACATGAATGACACAACCATAAGTCACCCATGATTACCTTGAAATACTCTCCGGGAAGTTTGACATCACCAATATACTAGAATTACATCACAAATGTTGTTCTAGAGATACAATCTGTATACACTATTTAAAACAGTCTTCAACGAATACCAAATTTCTATCTGATTTACAAGAAGATGATCTTTTTACAAGGGGTGGATCTGTGGTTCTCTGGTCTGTCCCCATATTTCCCAGAGAGCTACAGATCTGCAGCCAGGTCAAAAGCTTGGGAGCTAACTATCTTAATTAAAAATGGTGTATGTTGCCACCTTTTCAACGATATAAGACATACTGTGAAGAAACACGGAAGTAGCACCGCATATATTAAAATTAGAAGAGCAGACGTTGAGAAAGAGTCGTGTGATTAACAACATAATAGAAAAATACATTAAACGGGTTCAAAAGAAAAAAAGCCAACAGTTAAATAAACTGCTACAGCGTACATATCTTATAAATAATAATATATTAATCGTGGCTACCTAGCATTGCTTTCTCAATAAACGAAATCATTTGAAGCTGTGAAATTTCGGGTCGTAATGGGCTTTAATGAATATTTGAAGGTATGTTTGGACACAAGTATAGTAAGGAAATATGTTAAGAATTTTTTTCATATTAAATTTATAAGACAACGACACAAGAATACAACGATATCAGGCCTCAACCGTGTGCAGCTTTTTGTACGCCGTAAATCGAAGGTTTTTATAAGAGGTGGATCACTGGATCTGTAGCTCTCTGTTCCGTCACAATATTTTTTCAGAGAGCTACAGTTCTGCAGATAGGAATCATTGTACTATATACATTAGAATAGAGAAAATACTAACATGAGTTATTGCCCTCGACAAGAAACATTCTTAACTATAGATAATTGATTATCTAAAGAAAATATAAACACCTTTTCGGAATCAAATAGTTTATGAGATTTTTTTTTAAAAATTGTACCCAGCGAATAAATTCCTATGATATATGTTTATCATGCACAAAGATTAGTAAATTAAAGTTATGCAACCCCCCCCCCCCCACACACACACAAAAAACCACCCAACAACAACAACAAAACAACAACAACCTATGATGTTACATGAGGATGAAGTTACCTTAAACAATTTTGACCTTGATGACTTTCCATACTGTGTACCTGAGTGACCTGGAATTCAAACCTTCGTCCTCAAAGCAATACGGTAGTGAGAATAAGTTCTTTTTTTGTTGCAACATGTTAAATTTTCGGTTAATCAGGTTGGGAACACTTCTCCTATATATTCTCGGAATTTAAACGCCTTTAACGAGAGTAAATATATATCCCGTACAACCGAGAAAAACACCCGTGGAACACATTTCTTTTCGTTTCTCGTGAAAAGAAGAAAAAGAGCTAAAACGTCTGATACTTCTGCAAATACATTAATCAAAACAAAAACACTCACAATGTGCATTGGATTCAGACTCCTTCCCTCTTACGCAGCAATATTCTTGATTGACTGTTTTGTAAATTTTATAGATCTTGAGACAATTCACGTAATGATGAGTGTGTGTTGCACGGACTTTGCCATCATAGCACCAGCTTATGGTTATGTTTACTTTCTCGCTAAAGAGGGATACTCGCGTTTTAGTGAGAAGATCTCGCTATAGGGGAAGTGTTCCCATATATTAACCTGTTAATATGGACGAAAGTCTAGATAGTAAAACGCATAAACTTTGTATAGAGACTCTGAGGAACGAAAGAATTTCCAAGATAGTACTCTTTAATGTGAACATTATATTACGCTAAAATTCACCTCCGGATACCCACGCTATCAAGCAATGGTTCAAATTAAACATCAATTACAACATAGCAATCATATAATATTGTTACAAATGTACCTTAATGTAGTAATTAACTATATGCATGGTGCAATATTATATCATTGATAAAGAAAAAGATAGACTTACTTAACGTAGTTCCACACTCCTGTGACGTCATAAGATTGTGCAAAGTCAATAATTTAATGACTGGAACATAAATTTTGTTGGAGTCTTTTTCAATAGTTATTGTAAAAAATCTTGTTATCCATAAAATATTTCAAAAGTCTTAGTTATATTTGAATAGTCAATTATGCGTTTCAAAATATTGAATCCAAGGACAATAACTCTGTTTTCATTAAATTATTTATCAAGTCCATGTTTTTATTTTAAAATAACAACAGATAACTGTTTCTAATGAATTTCATAAAAATCTACATAGGGGTACATTACTTCAGTAGTGTCTGTAATGAAAATAAATCTGGAAATTCTTAACTAATTTGCCTTTTCTCATTACTCTGAATGTTAATCTATTGATTCCAAACAAAAAAATGCTACCTAAACCCCAAAAATCCAGGACTAAGGACCCACCTTAATGCTCCGCTCTATACGTAGTATCGCCGATGGAATTTTATAAAAACATTCTAGTTTAAATCGATGATTCCGGGGTATATTTATACGAGACGTGAATGTCCTCGGTATTGAACTCTAGACTGAGTCCCACATGCCTATATAAGGAAAGATTCATTTCCGCTCTATATATGGTCAGTGAAGCGCGTTTTTCTTGTTTGAGAGTCATGCCAGTCACACCATTAGGTGTTACCGTATCTATTATACTTGACAAACACGACCAGGATTCCTGTAATTTAATGCAATTCTGCCAAAATTTAACGAATGCATATATTTTTGATTAACCTGATTTCTACTTTCGATTTCAGTTGAATATGTCTCTTCCTAGAGTTATCGTTCATAGCACGTTTGTTTTTAGACTGGTCCCCGTCCCCGCCACTCATTGAGCATCCCAATAACGAATGATCAATGTGTGGCGGGGTCGGGGACCAGACTAGTTTGTATAAATGAGAGGGGATCCTTGCTTTGACAAGTCTGCATGGTTACCCACGATTTATTTGCCTCTAATCAGAAACGTATCATTTTCTAATGTGTCTAAGATAATTATACTTCTACGGTATACCATTTATCGGATTGAAGGATTGAATTGTGCCTTTTCAGTAGTATTATGTTTGAATTTATAAATAGGCGATTAATTCCGTTATTTTGCCATGTTAGTATTAAAAAAAAAAAGAATTCGAAAAATGTACCTGCCGCAAAGATTTCATTAGAGACAATTTTGTCTTAAATTTCACGGTCTATTTTTCTTAAGCAATTTCAATTTTGCTTTTTTTCTCTCTCTCTCTCTCTCCCTCCCTCTCTCTCTCTCTCTCTCTCTCTCTCTCTCTCGATCGATCGATCGATCGATCGAAACAATAGATGAGCAGGTCAACCCTTCAGATTACATATGTATATAGTGGACGTAATATTAACTATGGTATGTGTACCTCAAGACGTAGGTATATAAAACAATTTATTGTGATTATTTATGCATTTGTCTGTGTCGTGTTTATTGACCTGTCAGAATAAACACTGAATTAAATATACGAAGTCAATATAAATGACTCGGTACTGTAGACTAATATGAGCCTTACTTGTCATAATCATAATTCAAAAATGTCGTCGATATATACTGGTGTCGTAAAATACACAAACAATTAATTATTAATATGAATTAACATTACATGCTAAAGAACAGGAGTATGGCTATAAAAAAAATTAATTGATGTACCATTCATTTGAAACAAAAATGTAAATGCTAGTTAAAATTGTCATGTATCTGTAACCCTTTACACATAATCTCCAACCCAACCGACCGGATGCATTCATTTTAATTTTTTTAAAATATAATTCAATATTTTATTCCAGCTATGGTTACATAAATCAGCATTTAAAATGCATGCAAAAATTTAAAGACATGGCAATTGCTATTATAACGTTTAATCTAAATATTACAATATAAGATATTTCAAACAGAAACATTTTGAATTAAGGTGGCTCACTACACCCTGAAATAGTTTCTTAAATCAGTACGAGTTGATTTAATCATAAAAGATATGATGATATATAATAAGTATATATGCCAAAAAGTCAGAAAATATGCAAATTTGGATAAAAACATGATTTTCAAAAAATAATAATAAATGTTTCAACACATATGGACTCAGGGGATTTGAACTTGAGATATGCGGTTTATCAGCCCAATGCTTTAACCACTGAGCTATGATGATAGACAAACTAATCGATCGATACAAATAATATCACAAACATTTAAATCGCCATTTTGTGACGTAGTGTCATACAGAGTATAATCTTTAGTGCAGTGAGCTACCTTAATCAAACAAGGTTCCTGTTTCCTAGTGTGTAGTGTATTTACTGACTGACGTCAATAACGTTCTAAGAATGGATTAACGTTACGCTAGGTTTATAAAAATAGCATGACTTTAAACGTAAAAATATAGGTCTTAGAGATGGAGTAGGATCATGAAATTTATATTTCACATCTTCTACCCATTGCCTGTCAAATTCTGTAAAAAAAAAAAAAAAAAAAAAAAAAAAAAAAAAACCACCCTGAAAATGGGTAAAATTTGCGATAAGCAACTTTTCTCATGGGCCCAATCATATATATCTCGAATGCATGCCTAAGAAAATACACTGACATTTTGTAAACTAAAAAAAAAAAAAACCACACAAAACCCAGCAAATACCAACACGAGATTGAATTTACTTGTCGTAGTATTGAATATATAAGAAATAAATTGGGGAAGGGGGTACTATTTCCACGTTTTTAAAAATATCGTATGAGATAGACAACATTGTGTTTATTTGAGAGTCCCTGACGCAGAATTTATCTTTATTGAAATCCCTTCAGAATATTTTCTTTAATCGATCATCAGTTGTCTGAACCGGTCATGGTAGCTCAGTGGTAGAGCGTTCGCTTCGAAGCCGGATGGTCGTGAGTTTGAATCCCACTCGTGCCATGGCCGCGTCAAACCAAAGAGGTAAATGTAGTGATTGCTCCTTCGCCGAACGCTCGGCGTACAGGAGAATCACGGGGCTTTCGGATATGACCTTAAAAACGGAGGTATGATGTCGCGAAAGGCGTTTGCACCTTACAGAATCCTCACCGCTATGGCTTTGAGCTCTTAGCATATATTGTAGTCTAAATTTGTTGTACTTCACCTGCAATTGGTGACGTCTCAATATGAGTGAAAAATTCTCGACGGGACGTAAAACCAACCAACCATTTGTTTAGTAATAAGTACAATTTAACGTACGACTTATCTGATGGGGATCACGGTGGATGACTGGTGAACAGGGATTTAACGTACGACTTATCTGATGGGGATCACGGTGAATGACTGGTGAACAGGGGATTTTCACTCCTCATGGCACCTCTGGTGCGTCCATGTGTCTGTTTGGCTCTTCAGTGGAAAGTAGATTTGAAAACATTTAGCAAATCAACATCAAAACGTTTCACTTTTCAACACTTTACGATAAATTGAAAACTAGATATTTTGACATCATAGATAATTGCTTCTTCAACAAAAAATGGAAAAGGAAATATTCATATCTAGTGATAAGTCATCCAAAAAATTACTTTGTTAAACACCACTTTGATTCTGCGCACAAGTACTCTGAAATTTGGGGGAAAATATGCTGGAGTTCCTCATTGACAATATCTTCGTAGTCTTTGGTGATTAGGTCTTCCAGCAGTCTGTTGGAAATCCTATGGGACCGAATTGTCATCTCCTGTTGGCTGACCTGTTTTTAAATTCTGATGAAGCAGAGTTTATTCAAAAACTTCTACAAGAGAAGAAAAAACTCTTGCTTTCCTCCATCGTCAACTTCCCATATTTATATAGCAATATTCCATTATCACCTGCATATGGTGTTTTTATCTCTCAACTGATTCGATATGAAAGAGCTTGTTCTGCGTATGATCAGTTTTTAAATCGAGGCAAGCTACTGACAAACAATTTGATGGTACAGGGGTTTCAACAGTCTCGATTAAAGTCAGCATTTTGCAAATTCTATGGTCGTTATAATGATCTAGTTCGTCAATACAACCTATCGTTGGGTCAAATGATGTCTGACGTGTTTCATACCGATTGTTAGGCCGTTCTTGGCACATTGATTTTGACTACGGATAACTCCATTTACCTGATTAGGATATAGGACTAACGGCGGGTGTGACCGGTCGACAGGGGATGCTTACTGCTCCTAGGCACCTGATCCCACCTCTGGTGTGTCCAGGGGTCCGTGTTTGCCCAACTATCTATTTTGTATTGCTTATAGGAGTTACGAGATTGATCACTGTTTGTTATCTTCACCTTCCCAAATGTTGTTTACACCAAAAGGAGTACCAACTTTGTGCTGGGGCATGTCTAATAAAGGTGTTTTTTCATTAAACATCATGTACAGCATGCAAAATGCTTCGTCTGCTCCGCCATGTTTGTTATTGCGAGATCTCGGAGGTGGATCAACTAAAAAATTTAAACATTTACAATCTGCGCGAAAATGTAGTTACTCAAGCCACTCCGACAAAGAAAGGAAAATCATATTGTTGCAGAAAGAATTCACACTCTGCTGTTCGTTTTGTAACTTGATATTATATCTAAACCTTTTTAATACCGACGAAATAGCTTTCTCTTCGGTAATTTGTCCATTGATGTAAATACTACCTTATATGGCATATGCAAAGAACTTGACAATCGGAAGTTGAAACTTCAGTACATCCAAGATGGTGCACAAATATGAATAGAGAAATTGGAATATATCGAAATTGTTGAAAACGGTAGAATAAAGCCTCACAAATCGTAAGTTGCAGGTTGTAACTTTATAAATTGACTAAGAAACATAGAATATCATTCTATTACCTACAGAAAGTCAGCAAATGTTTTGAATGATCAAAAATGTTGCGGGAGTGAATCACTCCCGCATTTGCACCATTACGGAGATCCTTGGGAGGTGTAGCCCTCTCCCCCTCCAAAAAGATCGGAGAGGACTACATTATTGCAGCTATAGTACATGTAATGCTTTAAACAGAAATTATGAGATTGATCAGTGTTCGTTATTTTCACATTTTCATTCCTATATACTACATGTAGTACGTGTAATGCTTTCAGTCCTTCATATTGATATACCTGAATTACTTTCTCCTGTTTCATTTTTACCCACCGAGTATCTGCTGGTGGAGATTCTGTCGGATAATTGTCGCTCGATATACCAGTACATGTATATTTTTCCATGAATATAACTTTTCATTATGAGATCGATCACTGGTCAATATCTTTGCCGTTTCCCAAAGATGCTCGTAATAAGTTGGTTGAAAGTAGTCATCGAAAGGAAGTTTAAAATGTAAAAAAGTTTATAGACGACGGGCACAGTTCACTCGAACTTTCAGCACAACAAAATACAAACCGGTTTTGTATTCAAAATAAATTCACAAGCAATCAAAGTGAACTACTGATATTTCCGGTTAGAAATGAATGATTGATTGATTGTATCTTGCTTAACGTCTCACTCGAGTAGAAATGAAATGAAAGACAACTCAAAACATAGTTATGTATTTGTTTTATCTAGTTATAACATGATTTACAATAATTCTGGAGATATTTCATGACAATATGACAATGACAATATTTTGGATCACTGATTGTGTCGTAGATCAATACAAATCTTTGGTATCTCATTTAATAAGTTTAATAAAAGGAAAAAAAAAAAAAAACAAACAAAAACAAACAAAACAACCAACCCAAAAATTTTTTTTTCTCGAAAATACGTTTTATCCCTCAAACTATAGTTTTTTGTCATTTTAACAATGAAGTTTACAACAAAAAGCATTATTTTCTGTAAAATCTAATTATAAAGAAAACACCCATTGAAAAGTTATAATTAATTCGATCATTTGTCAAAAGGATCGTGAAGGTCATAAAGGATTGTGAAGGTCACCATTCAATACTAGGTAAATCTTAATTTCTTCACTTTCCCGTTACGGACAGAAAGGAAAAGTGTAGCGACCAAAGTATAGGTAAGTTATACTGCCTCTCTCTTGTGTATCTCAAGTTAAACAAAAACGGTGTAAGCGGTGGGATTCAGGTGTTTGGTTGGAGACCTGTTTCAGGTAGAATCTTTTCGTAGCTCTGGGACTTTTGTGTCCTTGTAAGGATGTGGTTTGATTTTTAGACGACAGTGGTTGTCGTCACGCACCGCGGCCGCCATGCCGTCGCTGAAGAGATGCTAAACATTCAGGGAAAACCCATCCTACTCGGAATAAAGCTTCCCTGAACTGGGGGAAGTATAGCGGAGAGTATTTATAGAATCTATACTGCCTCGCTGGTGAGCTAGCTTTTCTTGTGATGTGAAACAGTCTCTTTGGATTGCGCACGTTCAGTCCACGGCGACCGTGATCAGTACTTGGATGGGTGACAGCTACACGCTACAAAACTTTTTTTTTCTTCAATAGTACACCTTATTGGTCAACACTTAGAATATTTTAATTTCTTCAATTTTCCGTCACGGGCAGAAAGGAAAAGTAAACTTTTCACAATAGTACACCTTATCAGTTAATCGTTGCTTCTTTTTAATAAATTGAATCTTATTTAAAAAATTTGAAATATAGATGTAGCAATACCCTTTTCTTATCATGGAATGACTTATAATACAATAACGTTAAATTAAACTATGCTATAATTCATCGTGTCCAAGTCTCTGACGACCCTTCCCTATTATTTTACTCAGTAGTGTCGTGGCTTCAGATTTCAAATTTTGGTCGGTTGTGATTTGCGTATCTAAAATGACGTATCTTTTGCTGTTGACGTCATAGGATGGCCATTCGGGTACTTTGTCACTATTTGGATTTCTGAAAAAGAACATCAGTAAATTACATTTTATTCATATTATGCTAAATGACATGTACCATTAGTGGTTATAGTGATATAATTAAATTAGTAATATTCAGAAGGATCTCAGTTTCGTTGAATTTATGATAAGAAAAATTCCTGAATTCAAATCCTGGAAGAGCAGGAAAAGTAAATACAATCGTTTTCTGTTGTTTAGGAAATGTTCTAGTTACTGTATTATATATTCCGTGGGGGTCCGGGTTAGATTAGGTCCTCAGTACCCCCTGCTTGTCGTAAGAGGCGACTAAATGGGACGGTCCTTCGGATGAGACCGCAAAAACTGAGGTCCCGTGTCACAGCAGGTGTGGCACGATAAAGATTCCTCCCTGCTCATGCAATGGCCGTGAGCTCCTAACATAGGCCTAAATTTTACACCCTTCACCGGCAGTGGTGACGTCTCTATATGAGTGAAACATTCTCGAGTGGGACGTTAATTAATATAGAAATACCTTATACAATATATGATCGTAGTTTTTAAAATGGTGAAACATATCAAATTTAGGGACACGATGGGAATAAGTCAGAAACGGCGAGTCTTACCCAAACTTTGCAAAGTTGGCCCAGTACTGAATAACATTTTCCGACAGGGGATCGTCATCAACCAAATCTTTACGCTTCTCTTCTGGTAAATCTTCTACGGAGATTTTGAAAAAATGATAGAGGTCATCACCATGTCTGGCTCCCTTAAACCAGGCGGGCGGATCTCCAAAGAATTGTGCAGGACTGGGTTTTGTCATCAAATACTGGAAGGTATTAGTCTCTTTATTATTGTTTGCGTGAATCGATAACAAGACATTACTTGGAACAATGAAAAAATGGTCACATTTGAAATCACAAATCTTGTTACTCTGTGCTTCAATGCTTTCTGTATCGGTGTAAAAGTCACATATTTCTTGTGCTAACTCTGGGGCATTGCCAACAGCCATTTCCACAAATGCAGGAGCAGTCATTTCACACAGAAATTGCCTTGGTATTTTTTCTGTGACATTAAATTCGTAATGTTCCTGAATTTCTGGAGTTATCCCAAGGTACTCCATATTTCCTTCCCCATCAAGTGTCCCTGACATATAATCAACGGTACGGAAGAAACTGTAAATGTCGTCATCCGATGAACCCGGATATGCTAAATTTTCCTTTATCAATTCACCGTCCACGTTCGGTACAAACCCTCCAAAATCAATAGACGTATTCAATGGTTTCAGCATATCCATTATCGTTACAGAATTTGTAATATTTTCAACGGGGATATTTTGAAGACACTTCAAAATTTCAGAGATATCTTCTTTATCGTTACAAGAAGTTCTGTCTAAAAGCATGTCTGCAGTTTTCTTCTCCATCTCCTTTTTTGAGAACGTATAGATCGATGCCACACCACTCTGTGCAATTGCACGTTGAAACAGTCCCTTATTAGAAGGAATCAACGTCTGCAGACTGACAGACATTCCACCAGCTGACTCTCCGAATATAGTGACAGAATTAGGGTTCCCTCCGAATGCTTCAATATTCTTCTGAACCCAACGAAAAGCTTCAATTTGATCCCAAAGACCAAAATTACCCGACAGTAAAGGATCATTCAGAGTGAAAAACCCTAAAAGTCCAAGTCTGTAATTGATTGTCACAACTATGACGTCACCACCTAAAACCAGTTTCTGAGGTTTATATTGACTACCTGCACTCATACTGAATCCACCGCCGTGAATCCAAACCATTACAGAAAGATTGCGTTCCCTTGATACTTTGCCAGGAACGTAAATATTTAGATACAAACAATCTTCATTTTGTTCTAAATTGTCAAATCCGGGAATTGGAAAATCCCATTGCGGACAGGAAGGGGAATTTTCATTGGATGTTCCTTTCACATCTTCCCAGTCTGCCACTGGTTGGGGTTTCTGAAAACGTAGGTTTCCTGTAGGAGGTTGCGCAAACGGAATTTTTACAAATCTGTATACTTGACCCTTCTCATAGTTTTCCTCGTAACCTCTGACCCAGCCTGACGGGGTGTTGACCTCCACGGCATTAATTACATCTGATCCTTTCACCGTGGACATTGTCGATAAAAGCAGCATCAGAGCGATCTTTACAGACTCCATTATGATATTCAATAAGCCTGAATAGTAAAATATATATCGATATACACGTAATATGCATTTCATGATTTTGATATTAATTAGTCATGTAAATTTCATCTTCAACAGTTTTTCTAAATGTGCACTGTATGTGCACTTTCTATCAATGTTCAGAATCTAAGGCCATGTTTACAGTCTGTAGAGGGGAGTGAAATATCCCGGATTCTGTGATAACCTCTGTTTACAGTCTGTGGAGGAGGGTGGGGGGTGAAATACCTCGGATTCTGTGATAACCTCTGTTTACAGTCTGTAAAGGGGAGTGAAATACGTAAGATTGACTTAGTTAGTTTTTATCTGTATTGAGTATATCAATAACAGACGATAAAAATGTAGATTACAAAATGTGTAACCAATGATCATGTCAGCACAGCTGTAGATGTGTATATCACATGAATGATACAACCATAGGTCACCCATAATACACGATATCTATGACCTTGAAATACCTTCCTGGAGGGTTGACATCACCAATATACTAAAATTGCATCACAAATGGTGTTTTGACAGAATTCGTATGCACTATTTAAAATAGTCTTCAACGAATACCAAATTTCTATCTGATTTACAAGAAGATGATCTTTTTACAAGGGGTGGATCTGTGGTTCTCTGGTTTGTCCCCATATTTACCAGAGAGCTACAGATCTGCAGCCAGGTCAAAAGCTTGGGAGCTAACTATCTTAATTAAAAATGTTGTATGTTGCCACTTTTAAACGATATAATGCATAAAACTTGTTAAAAAGACAAAATTTTAATCCCAGCAGTTATCAAACTGCTACTTTATAAATGAATATATATATAAATTAATTGTGGATATCATGGGAATCCTTGTATGATAATATGATAGAGAAAATACCCACATGTGAGTTATTGCCCTTGACAACAATTTTAACCATAGATCATTGATTATTTAAAGAAAATATATAAACTTTTTCGGAATCAAATAATTTACTAGATTTCTTTTTTCAATTTTACTCAATGAATAAAATTCCAACTATAGATATATTTTTATCATGCACACAGTTTAGTAAATCAAAGATTTTGCAAAAAACCTATGATGTCACACGAGAATGGAGCTTCATTAAATGAAGGGTGCATTACGTAGATACAAATACAAAGATGAAGGGATTCAATTTTGACCTTAGTGAGTGACCTGGATTTTAGACCTTTATGTTCAAAGAAACAAATTAGTAAGAATAAGTTCTTTTTTGTTGCGAAATGTTTAATCATCGATCAACAATGGACGAAAATCTAAATAGCAAATGAATTTGTATACAGACTCTGAGAAAGGGAAGAATTTCCAAGATTGTACATGTAATCATTACTCAAATTCATACCCACGCTATCCAACGATGGCTCAAATCAAACATCAATTACAACATAGCAATGATATAATTGTCACACTTGTACCTTTATGCAGTAATTAACTATATGCATGGTGCAATATTATATCATTGATAAAGAAAAAGATGGACTTACTCAATGCTCCGCTCTCTACGTAGTGTCCCCGATGGAATTTTATAAAAACATTCTAGTTTAAATCGATGATTCCGGGGTATATTTATACGAGGTATGAATGTCCTGGGTATTGAACTCTAGACTGAGTCCCACATGCCTATATAAGGAAAGATTCATTTCTGCTCTATATATGGTCAGTGAATCGCGTTTTTCTTGTTTGAGAGTCATGCCAGTCACACAATTAGGTGTTCCCCTATCTGTTATACTCGACAAACACGACCAGGATCCCTGTCATGTAATGCAATTGTGCCAAAATTTAACGAATATATATCTTTTCCATTAACTTGATTTCTACTTTCGATTTCAGTGGAGTATGACTCTTCCTAGAGTTATCGTTCATAATACGCTTGGAAATAGAGTGTGATGTATATTCATCCAGTATATGAAAAGGGTACCCTTGATAGGCAGGTTACCCACGAGTTATTTACCCCCAGAGATGTGTCATTTCCTAATGAGTATCAATAATAATACTTCTGCTACATACCATTTATCGGATTTAATTATTACTTTTTGGCAATGTTATGGTTGAATTTATCAATAGGCGATGAATTTCGCCATATTGTCATGTCACTATCTTTTATAAATTCGAAAAAATGTACTTATTGCAAATTTTTTATTACAGACATATTATGTACTAATCCCTGTGTGGCATTGTCATATCTTTTTATAGACTAGATCGGATTAGAACAACATATTGCACAGAATGATAATCTTTAACCCTTTGGCTTCTTTTAAAGATAGAGATGTAACTATGGACTAAATGTTTAACAAACTGAAATGTGAAACACTGCATATTGAATACTGCAAGACTATTCTTGGTGTACAGAGAAAGTCGACTAATTTTGCAGTTCTATCTGAACTTGGAAGATTTCCATTGTTATCATCAAATTATTAAAGCCATAGTGAATTACTGGTTTCGACTCGAAACATTACATAATCTATCTTCTATCTTATTGAAGGAAGCATATTTAGTGTCAAAGAACCTCTGTCTTCGAAATAAACCATCATGGTTTGCATCTATCCAAACAATGTTGGATCAGTTATCTGAACTTAAAAATATAGATCTATCAAAACAATGTCATCCCAAGATTCAACTCAAATTTCTCTGTTTTGACGCCTACTGAGAAACTAATATGGATTTTGAATAATGAAAGTAAAGAAATTTTATGTTTGCTTGGAAATTTTATTTTTGAAAACAGTAAAAGAAGCAATGTAAACATATGTATTTTCATGTGCATGCAGGTTTTTTTGGAAGTTTATCGTTTGTTGTTAGATGTAAAAGAACATTTATATGTATGGACACAATATGTACATTTTTACACAAAAGTATAATATTTAATTATCTAAACTAGATGCCTGGTTATGATTATGTAATAAACAATATTGTTGAGTTTCTATAGAAATAATGTTTAAATTATACTTCTTTTTGTTAACAATGCCTTCCGGGGCCCTTGATTGGTCAATAAAATATCTTGTATCTTGAATCTTGACACATTGACTAAATATATCAGCCATGATGATTTGTAAATAAATATGTGCACAAATTTGATACTGGGATCATCGTTTGTTATAAATTAACAATTTGTAATTGTCTACAATCGAATGGATATTAAACTGTAAAAATCATTTGAGAAAATGTCTGTTTTAAACGGAAGTCAAAGTTATTCGGAAAAAAAATCGTGGATCATATGTAGTAGTTTATATAACTTTATCTATTTGACCTCGCATTAATAATCAAATTCGACACTTTAAGTGTTTCTGGTTTTCAGTGATCTCTCTCTCTCTCTCTCTCTCTCTCTCTCTCTCTCTCTCTCTCTCTCTCTCTCATTTTCTCTCTCTCTCTCTGAGTAGGATAAATTCTTTAAACTCATCTTGGGTACAAGTATGTATCATTGACTCTAGAAAGTTCGATTCAATGCAACCTTATGCAACTAGAATTGTTACCGATATATCTACCTTAAAAAATGTAAGTAAGAGAATTAGACGGATAATTGATACGTCTATTAATTTTAATTTGTCGTATGAAATAACATTTCATTGTTTATATTTACAACTTTCATGTAATTAATTAGCATTTCACAATAGTAGCAGTATATTTGGAAGAATAAAAGGTATATGATTCAATTGATATATATGATGGAATGCAAGACTAAATTCCTTTATTACCAGTAATGTTGCTTATATTCATGGCATCTATTTCTTTGTTGGCAAATTTTAGGTTTAAAAGACCTTATTCGGAATCACATTCATCCGTATCACGTTTAAAGAGCCGGGAAGCGACCCTTGTATGCTGGGTATACATGTATCACAGGGGAACAAGGGATGACAAGAAAATAGGATACCGGTTGTAAACAAAGCTCAAAATCACCTTAGTTCCAGGAAACAGATCAATCTTCCTATCCAAAGGGTGTTAAACATCTCATAATACAAGTCCAACGTAGTTTGGTAAAATCATGGTCACCGGAATTAGGTTGGTGCCACAATAGGGATCAAAGTTTTACATGCAAATATATAGAGAAAATATTTAAATATGGGCAAAGGTGACTCAGGTGAGCGATGTGGCCCATAGACATCTTGTTAAATTTGCAATTTTCTTGTAATTAGTTTGTATTTTACATTAGTAGCAGTATATTTGGGAAATGCAGTATGGATATATAAATTGTAATTTGATGGAATACTACACATAGTTGCTTTAAGATATAATCACGGTATCTATTCCATTTTGGTAAATTTCAGTTTTTAAAAACCTTATTCGGAATTATATTTATAGAGCCGGGAAATGACTCATGTCACCTTATTCAAGAAATATTACACATTTATGTTTCTGTAGTAAAGGTTACCTGCATTAATTCCAAACCTACAAAACTTGAAAGGATTTATGTGCATAGGTAATATTGTGATTTGTTTAATTAATGATTTTTTAAAACTGAATAACACCATTACTGTAAAAAAGGGGAATCAGTCCTTCATCACTTTTTCCCCACGATAGAAGCACATGTATATTGGATAAATCACTAATTAACTCTGAAGTGTGTGTGTGTGTGTGTGTGTGTGTGTGTGTGTGTGTGTGTGTGTGTGCAGGGGCGGATCCAGGAATTACAGTTACGGGGGGCACCACTTTATGAGGCGAGGCCCTGGTGAGAAGCTCCTGGATTTTACAGTCGAAATATGTCTCCTATTCTGTCATTTGTACTATTTTCTATCATTTTTTTTATATGGTGAAATTAGTAAAATGACGCAAATTATTTTGGGAAAAAATTAGGTTTTTCCAATAAAAAAATTCAAGAAATCATTTATTTCTCCGGGAGTGGAAGAAATCATTGCTTCTTTTATCGTTTAGTACATTTTTCTAAACAAGATACCACGATTTACCTTCAATTTGAAAATTTTAGGGGGGGGGGGGGCTGCGCCCCATTTAATCCGCCACTGTGTGTGTGTGGCATATCCAAACCAAAATAAGCATATCATTTAATTGACCAATTATAAATGCAGTAAATATCTGTTAAAGATCCACCCTCCTGTGATGTCATCAGATTTTGTAATGTCAATGATTTATTTATATCTATGTATGATAGGAACATAAATTTTGTTGGAGTCTTTTCCTATAGTTATTGTAAAAAATCTTGTTAGAAATAAACTATTTCAAAAGTCTAAGTTATAGATGAATAATCAATGATACGTTTCAAAATATTGAATCCAAGGACAGTAACTCTGTTTCTATTGATTTCTTCATCAAGTGTATTATGCGATAGATTTCCTTTATTTTTTACAGACATTTTGTATATTTTTGTGAAGATACAGTTTCATGAAATTGTTATGAATGCTACTATATCGTCATAACCCGTTTGTGTGGAATTTTGGTTGAAGGAAAATTGCAATTTGCTGACGGTGATAAATGATTATGTTTATGTACGTTTCACATCTTAAAAAGTGTGATGACCTATATATTTTATTGGATAATTTGTTAGTTTTAACTCTAAGGAATGGAAATAAATACACTTTTTAAACTTGTATAAGATAAAACAGCGAGTATGGAGTTACCTTAATTGAGAGAAGCATTTTATTTTTAATGGTTACAAACTTGCACAAGATAATAATTTTGATGAAAGGCATCGAATTGGCCGCTAAATTTGTAAGCATTCTATACACACAGAAATTGTAATTGTAATGAAAACGGAAGACACAACTTTGAATACTCATTTTATAAAAAAGAAAACATTAGCCCCATCATTAACGTAAGTGAGTGGTCTTCAAAAACTTAGAAATGTATCAAACATCATTCAAACATATCAATATATTTAGATAATATGATATAAATATAAAGGTTTTAGTGATTCAAGTATCATAGATATTTCTGCAAATGAAAGCATTTTTTTTTTTCATCACATAAAAAGTTCATCATCAGGACATTTTATAAACAAAAGATCATAATTGAGAAGGTTTTTGTATCTGCTTTTCAAGTCTCTTTAGAATGATTATGTAATGGAATCCCCATAATGACGAATTGTGCTCCTTTGTTAGCTGACCTGTTTTTATATTCTTGTAAAGGAGAATTATTCAAAAACTTATACGTGAGAATAAGTAATACCTTCCTCTGGCCTTCATTGAAAGGTGAAGATAACGAACAGTGATCAATCTCATAACTCAAATAAGCAAAACAAAATAGAGAGTTAAGCAAACACGGACCCCTTGATATACCAGAGGTGGGATCAGGTGCCTAGGAGTAAGTACCCCCTGTCGACTACATCTTGAGCAGGTAAATGAAGACATTTGACGATGTTAAATGTATTGACAATAATCAATTTCATTCATATGTCGATTCGATATACATTTTGTATTCCCGTGAACTCGAAATAAAAGACATCACAAAGTCGTCCACTTCTGCTTCATACTTAGATGGTATAGGTTGAATTGGCAAACTAGATCGTTATAACGACCATAGAATTTGTGAAATGCTGCTTTTAAACGAGACTGCACCATCTACTTGATTACCAGTAGCCTGCCTCGATTAAAAAAAACCCTGAACATACGCAGAACTAGCTCTTGTGTATCGAATCAGTTGAGATTGATTGATTGTTGTTTTCCGCCACACTCAACAATTTTTCAGTCATTTGGTGGCGCCCATTTTTTATTGGTGGAAGAGAGAACCCAGATATAATGTACCTGGGAAGAGACCACCGTCCTTCCGAAAGTAAACTGGGAAACTTTCTCACTTACCGGCGCGAGCGGGATTCGAACCCACGCCGACCAGTTGAGATATATATACACCATATGCAGGTGATAATGGAATATTGCTACATAAATATGGAAAGTTGACGATGGAGAAGCTGAAATCATCCCGTTTATCATAAAGTTGAGTTGTTAATTTGCCTTTAATATCTATATTCAGTGAAATATCTAAGTGAGAAGGATATATGGAGTACTCTATGGTGTCTTTTGAGTTCGCAGGGATAAATCGAATCGCTTTATGAATAGAAATGATTATTGTTAATAGATTAAACGTCGTTGATATATCTAAATGTCGAGTTGAAGGCCACAGCAAGATATTTTTTTCTCACGCAGAAACTTTTGAATAAACTTTGCTTCATAAGAATCGCAGCCCTTCAATCAATCAGAAACACAGATTAACTTCAATCAGAAAAGCTTACTCCCGTTAAGCTTAGAAAACAAATTTTAATCGAGTCCATATTCATGACCAAATAAAATCAAGAAAAATCTGTAGACAAAAAGAAAATCCATATAAACTTCTTTTTCTATATTGAAGAAATAATATTTAAAAATTCAATTTCATTTACAATATATCTACAACTAAGTCTTTATTTTTCTTATGACTAGTAATATAAATCAATATTCATCCTTTTTATTAAATGTCTAAATTCTAATGCAAGGTGAAGATAACGAACAGTGATCAATCTCATAACTCCTACAAGCAATACAAAATAGATAGTTGGGCAAACACGGACCACTGGACACACCAGAGGTGGGATCAGGTGCCTAGGAGGAGTAAGCATCCCCTGTTGACCGGTCGCATCCGCCGTGAGCCCCATATCCTGATCAGGTAAACGGAGTTATCCGCAGTCAAAATCAGTGTGCCAAGAACGGCTTAACAATCGGTATGAAACACGTCAGAGAGCATTTGACCCAATGCGAGGTTGTATTGACGAACTAGATCGTTATAACGACCATAGAATTTGCGAAATGCTGACTTCAATCGAGACTGTTGAAATCCCTAAAGGAAAATGATTTCGCGAGCGATAATTTAAAAAAAAAGTATTTCATCCTTCAAACTATCGATTGTATCACATCTACTTTGAAATATATGGGAAAATTTCTCTCGAAATGCAATCAAAATGTAAACTACCAGTGAAAAGTCCTGTTTAGTTTAATCAAAGGACATTGCATCCAGTTAGGTCAAACTATCCTTTTTCAAGTTTTCGATTGGACAAGGAAAGATTACACAAATAAAGTACAAAATATTTACAGAAGCAAACCTTAACAGGCAAACTGTAGCTATTTCATAATGAACAGAATGACATTTTTATGATTGGTTTACATCTGTAACACTAACATTTGTTGAAATGCGTTTTATCCTATATATGATACTTATAATAAATATAAATCCAATCTAAAATAATCCATTATAATTCATCGTGTGCAAGTCTCTGACGACCCTTCTCTATTATTTTTCTGAGTAGTATTGTGGCTTCAGGTTTCAAATTTTGGCCTGTTGTGATTTGCGTATCTAGGATGACGTATCTTTTGCTGTTGACGTCATAGGATGGCCATTCTGGTAATTTGTCACTATTAGGATTTCTGAAAAAGAAAATGAAAAACCATAACGTTCTGCCTCATTAATTACAATACAGTGTATACTCTATTATTTCATTGTATATATTTGTCTTACACCCCTTTGAGATGTTCTCAAGTGTAGATGAATGAACACAAATCATGACCTATGTATAGCACTCAGTGTCGTAATAGTGAAGGTCATTTATCGAATCAACGCCTACCATGACACGGGACGTCTCATCCCAATGATCGCCAATAATTGGTAATTTTACATGAAATTTTCCAATGGTTCAAATTCACATAGCTTTCCTAATGTGGCCAAAATCAACGAATTTAGGAATACATGAAAAAGGGGAACTTGACAACAATGAAATCAAGAGATCGCCAATACGCGTTTACCTCAAATAACTAACATTTGATTCCATGAAAATATTTGATCATATAGTATATGAAAATTAACCCATATATGTGTTGAAGATGCAATAGACCCATGGACCAAAACGCTCACTTGAATCACCTTGACTGTAGTGCTCTTCAGAAGAATTATTCAAACACTATTTGCCCTCTTTATTTCCACAATTTTGTTACCCCATATTATGACAACTTATCCCCACAGGGTCATGGCTGAATTAACAAATTAACAGACCTTTAATCCACACTAAATGAGGATGTTTCAATATCAATATTGATTACTAACATGACCTTGCTAATCCAGAGAAGTGTGACCTTTCTAATCTACTTTTAGAGGCAAGAAAATATTTCAGTTCCTACGAAATGCATTCCTTTCCATATAACGCTTCCAATATTTGTATTATAGGATTTTTTCTTCTCAAAATAATGGGCAATTTTCTAAGCCAAACTCGATACATTCATCAAAAGAAGCAATTTTGATCACTGCTTTCTGAAAGTGGCAATAGATAGACGACAGGATTACAAATGTTAGATGTAAGGTACCGAAATCTGCAGATGTTTGTCGAATGAACATTTCTGTAACGCGTGACGAAATCGAACGAGGATTACCAAAAGTTACCTTGATGTATATGTCCAATGCACAAAAGGGTAGAATATGATGAGAAAATACGACGTTCTAGGGAAATGTCGAATTCTGTTATACATTGCATGAGACTGTCTAGACCAATCAGATGTACATAATAATACTGTCTAGACCAATCAGATAGCGCATTGTATATCAAACTATTATACTGAGGTTTAATACTATACAATATACAGGTTAACGAATATTTTCAAACTGGGAAGAAATATCACTTAAACATACGTTAGGAAATTAAATAGGCTACGATTGCAACTATGTACGATGACTCTTACCCGAACTTTGCGAAATTGGCCCAATACTGGACAACATTTTCAGACAGGAGGTTTAAATCGGCAAACTTCTTACGTTTTTCTTCTGGGATTTTTCTTAAATAATCAAACAAAAGATATAGTTCATCACTATGTCCGGCTCCCTTAAACCAGGCAGGTGGATCCCCGCCGAAAGGCATAGGACTCGCTTTAGTTACCATATATTGGAATGTTTTAGCTCCTGTATTGTCCTCGGCGTGAATAGTTAACATGATGTTACTTGGAACAATGAAAGAACTGTCTCCTGTGAATTCACAAACTTTGTTACTTTGTGCATCATCGCTCTCCGTATCGGTATATAAGTCACATATTTCTTGCACTAGATTAGGGGAATTCCCAACAGCCGTTTCAACAAATACAGGGGCGGTCATTTCACAGAGAACAGTCTTTGGAATTTTCTCTGTCACATTGAATTCAAAACGTTCTTGCAGTTGTGGAGTCATGCTACCATACACCACATTTCCCTCCCCATTGAGTGTCCCGGACATAAAATCAACGGTACGGAAGAAACTGTAAATGTCGTTATCTGATGAACCCGGATAAGCTAAATTTTCCTTTATCAACTCACCGTCAACATTTGGTACAAAACCCCCTAGTTCCGTGGACATATATATTGGTGTCTGCAAATCCATCATCGTAATAGCATTTGTAATATTCTCAACTGGGATTTTCTGAAGGCACTTCAAAATTTCAGAGACATCTTCCTTATCATTACAGGAAGTTTTTTCGAGAAGCATATCTGCTGTTTTTTTCTCTGAATCCTTTTTTGAGATTGCAAAGAAAGTTGCAACACCACTCTGTGAAATTGCACGTTGAAACAGTCCCTTATTAGAAGGAATCAACGTCTGCAGACTGACAGACATTCCACCAGCTGACTCTCCGAATATGGTGACAGAATTAGGGTTCCCTCCGAAGGCTTCAATATTCTTCTGAACCCAACGAAAAGCTTCAATTTGATCCCAAAGACCAAAATTACCCGACAGTAAAGGATCATTCAAAGTGAAAAAACCTAAAAGTGCAAGTCTGTAATTGATTGTCACAACTATGACGTCACCACCTAAAACCAGTTTCTGGGGTTTATATTGACTAGCTCCACCGAACATAAAAGCTCCACCGTAAATCCAAACCATTACAGACAGATTGCGCTCCCTTGATATTTTGCCAGGAACATAGATATTAAGATATAAACAATTTTCATCATTTTCCAAATTCTCAACTCCGGGCATTGGGAAATCCCACTGTGGACAGGAAGGAGAATATGTATCGGATATTCCCTGGACACCTTCCCATTCTCCGATTGGTTGGGGCTTCTGAAAACGCCGCTTTCCTATCGGGGGTTGCGCAAACGGAATTTTTACAAATCTGTACACTTGACCATTCTCATAGTTTTCTTCATAACCTCTGACCCATCCTGACGGGGTGTTGACCTCCACAGCATTAATGACTTCCGTTCCTTCCACCAAGGAAAGCATTAATACTAACAGCATGGCGATTTCTATGGATACCATTGCGATTCTGAAGACACCTTAAAGATAAGGAGGATATTGTAGAAAGACAGAGCCAAACAATCAATTTCCTTCCAAATAATTCTCAAAATGTTATTTAAACTGAAATAAAATTGAGTAA